>NC_044904.1:30072133-30102133 GCF_001633185.2 Quercus lobata
CAAAGAAGCCCCAAGAAGCATCAAACATTTCCGATGAGACCCATGGAGCAATTCTTAGATAGCAAGCACTAGCTCCCGGTGCGACTTCATAAAAAGCAATCAAAGATAAGATCGAAGAGAATGAAACGCACGTAGTGGTCATTATAGCGCTTCCTTCTGATCCTAGAAAACGTCCGAAAAAACCTGCTACGGAACTACCGAGCAGGGGCAAAAATACGATAAGTAGATACATAATTTCGAGTGTGATCAGACAACCAAAAATCAGACAATGACAAAGCGGCCTGTGATAGATTGATCGACGTCTGTCTGAAGAACGCTCGACCGAAGGAATGAGTCACAAGGTGAATTGTAAGCCCCAACGACAAAGGAACGAGCATTTTCGGGGACTAGCCCGCTTCCCATTACTCAAGAGGGCAATTGTCCGGTCCTCTTTCATGTGGAATCGGTTTAGTTAGATCGTACCCAAGCCCGCCTCCATTTTCTTATGTGAAAGAGGTGCTTGCTTTATGAAAGTTCAACCTTCTTTCTTCGATCAGAATACGGATGAAATCAAAAAGGCCATCATTGAGGCAAACGATGCAATAGCTTCGGTTAGAGCAAAGCCCAAAATGGCATAACCAAATAATTGTTTAGCCAATGATGGATTTCGCGCCACGGAATGGATCAAAGAACTGAACACGTTTCCAATACCGACAGCAGCTCCCGCTGAAGCAATTGTAGCAGCTCCGGCACCCATTGATTTTGCACCTTCTAACATCTTGGGTTGAGAATTCTCGTCACGCTTTTTTATTCACGATTTTTTGTTATGGATTTCTCGTCGATTCTTCCCCTCGTTCCTTTTATGTTGGGCACCCCCCTTAACCCCCATCCCCACCAAAAAATTGTGAGACAAAAGTGACAGCGTTAGAAAAATGCGGACTTGTTGCCCCATGAATGCTGAGGTCTTCGACCATCGCATAGAGATCAGGGAGGGGAGTGGAATTCGCAGTCAAATGATTGACCACGTCCCCCATATTTGTATCACTAGGGAATGGAAGTCGCGCTTCCATAAACAAAGAATTCAGCTCACTCTCAAGTTCGCGTCTTAAAATCTTAAAATAAAGGAAGTATGTTCCTTTATATAGTAGTGAGAATGGGGGGAATACTCCAGATAAGAAATGAGCTCGCGCAAAATCTAATTTTGCTTCATTGACAGTTATCTAACCAGTCTTTTTTATTCTTTTATTTCACTCTGCGTCTTTTTGCGCTTCCCATTAAAAAAAAGTGACTTTAAAAGAACTTGCTCGAATTTTTTGGTGTTTCAACTAAACACCCAAAAATAAGTAAAGTAGGTTTTCGGGGTTTTTTCCAAAAAAAGGTCTGGGACACGAAATACTATGTGAATTTCTTTCTTTTTCAAGCCCGATTCGCTGCCCCAAAGGCGCACTTCGCGTACTAGGGTTTTAAGGGAGGGAGAGATCTATTTCCGTTGGGGGATCCTTAATTTCTCTATTTCCTGTTGGTTCCATTCTTCCTTCTGTTTTTTTCCCTACTAATACGATAAGTGTCATTCATTCCATTCTTACTTTAGGCTATTTTCTTCTTCAGTTTATGAAGCCTTTTTCTTTTCTTTATCTATCAAATTTTCCTCTTTTTGAGTTGAAAACGCCCCATAGTTCTAGTCCTAATGTAATGCTATTTTGTTTCCCCCGAACTCTCCTTTCAGTCCTTCCTTTATGAGTAGCTCCTCTCCTAGATTTCACGAGCCTTTTGTCGGCACCGCCTTACGAAGGGTCTAGCTCTCATTTCATTCCTAGGTTTCGAGACTAGATATGACTGAAGCTGTCCTTTCCCGGCCGGCCTACGTGCCCGATGGGATCAAGTCAATACTTCGGTCTTTGACTTCGGTAATCTAAGAAAGCACAGAGCACTTACCTTACGACTGAGTCATTTAGGAGCAAAGTTATCAGTAAAGCTCCTACCATCACAACTAGGGCCTTCGCTTTATGCTTCCCTTCCTTTATGCCAAGGGGGTCGTAAAGCTCATCTTTTGAAAAAGCGCTTGCAACTTCGTTGTGAATATGCTGCTCATCACACATACATATGAACCCTGAGTTGTGCTATTCACATATCTGGTCAACAAGGGTAAGGGTGTCATTGACCAAATGTACATACTCCGGCTTTAAGTAAGCTAATGGTTGTGTGAGTAGTTTCTCGGGCATGTATGCCCACCAGGAAAGAAATGCAAGACTTAAGCACATAGACAATCCTAAGGTGATCCTTCTTTTGAAGGCCCATAATCGTAAGAAAGTGGGCCTTGTCTTTTCTAGCCTTTGTTCTTCTATCCGTTTGAATCTCCTCATTTTCATGTCCCAATCTAAGAAATTCTTCTGTGCACTCATAGCAAATCTTTTTTTATGTTTCAACTCCCCTCTTTCTTCCGCTCTTCCGCTATTAATCACAAATGGGTTTTCCCTCACTAGCTAGATGAAACTAGTGAGCGATCACCGCAGCTTTTCTTTCCTTATTATACGATAAAAAACAAGATTCGTAAATAAGAGACTGAAAGCAAATACCTGAAGAAAGGGTTTACTTATGGATAATGAAACCCACCAAAGAACTACATGATATGTAAAGGATTTCTTCCCTCCCCGGATTTAAGCATTACGGATCGAAGGAATGAAAGGGGGGGTTGTTGTCCCCCCTAAACTGAACACATTCCGAATCAACGCACTTTTCGCTATCTACGATAAGACGAATTCAGATTTTGGAATCCAATAGTTGTAGAGTGGATTCATACCGCCCTTTACTTACAGGTAGGACAAGATTGACCCTCCATCAACTATTAGAGGGAATGACAGAATGCGGTAGGGCTTCTGTCAGCTGTGGGTCCTAGGATTCACTGCTTTCTTCTTTCGTCTCCATAGCAAAGAGTTCGTAACCCTCATACATCCTCAAGGGTTGGCCTCTGGAAGATCAACTCACTCGTCTTTACCTTTTAGTTATCATACCATGAGGACGAGCAGTCGACTATGGTCTTTGTTCATAGACCCTATTCGTTGAGCCTATATCTAATACCCTTTTATTATGCCTCTGACTTTCATGTAGGGAAATCTCTCCATCTATGAAATTGCTTATTCAAGTACGGCTGCTTTCAGGTTACTACTATAAAGAGGTAGTTTGCTCTTAGCCATACTCGACTACCTTATACGTCTTCGATGTCACTGACTTTCTCACTTGAATCGGCGAAGAACCGAAGCCTTGTCTTTGTGAACCCCTTCTCTCACCTTTCAGTACAAGGAAGGTGTCCATCTATGGGGCAATCAATCCTAACAAACCCGACACCGACTTTATATATATTACCAGAAAAGAAAGAGTGCTTAGTGCTTGGTCCCAGATAGCAGCTCCTGATGAACTGCCCGGCTAGGCACGATCGCAGACAGACACAAATGGGGCAGGAAGCCGCTAGCCTTAGTGAGCGAGAAAAAGAGGAAGGGGAGGACGCTTTTGCACAAGAACAAGGGTTGAGTCATAGGGGATTGCTTGAGGAAGGCCCACATACCATTCCGAAAGAATGGAGTAGAGGCACCCCAACTTAGTGAAACGAGAATGGATAATGCCTTGGGCACCTGGGAAAATGGCGAATCGGTACGGGGAAGCATCCCACCTTTAAGAGCTAACACGGGCGTCAAGGTATCCCGCTTTTTGACATACACGAATGGGGCCAATCAGGAAGAGGCCCGCAGGAGACTGACTTTGGAGGGCAGTACGAGAACCCCACCCTTTTCTTAATAGATCAACCAACCCTTTCTTTTATTTGGGCAACGGGGATCAACTTCCAGTAAAGGAAAGGGCGATCCAGTATCGTCGATACTACGTTCCACAGGGAAGCCCCACACCCGACTATTTATTTAGTTAGTTAAAAAAACCTGGGGTTTTGGTTTTAGACCCCGTATCTTAACGTCGAAGTCGGGCAAGGGGCTTCCCTGTAGATCCTAAGAAACCCGACCCCGCCGAGGTATTCTTTATTAAAAAGCAAATCGTTATGCTCAGTCGGAGATAGGAGCTACCTCAGGAAAGGTAAAGGCCGGATTACATTTATGCCTTTAGGCAGGAGGAGAAGAATGCTTTGGGATCAGATGAGAAAGAGCACCCTAGGATAGAGTCGAGACTCGAGAAGGTAATCCTTCATTCCGGCAGCTAACCCTAGGGTTGGGAAAAGCAAACGGAATTCTCGATCCCCCAGGGCACTAAAGGTATGCAGCTTTTTAACCGGAGCAAACTCACTCCCGTGGGCGGAATTCCTCACATACAGGAACGGAAAGGGGGGGGCATTCCGTTCCTGGTTCTCCTGTAGCTGGATCCTCCGGAACCACAAGAATCCTTAGTTAGAATGGGATTCCAACTCAGCATCCTTTTTTGAGATTTTGAGAAGAGTTGCTCTTTGGAGAGCACAGTACGATGAAAGTTGTAAGCTGTGTTCGGGGGGGAGTTATTGTCTATCGTTGGCCTCTATGGTAGAATCAGTCGGGGGCCTGAGAGGCGGCGGTTTACCCTGTGGCGGATGTCAGCGGTTCGAGTCCGCTTATCTCCAACTCGTGAACTTAGCCGATACAAAGCTATATGATAGCACCCAATTTTTCCGATTCGGCAGTTCGATCTATGATTTCTCATTCATGGACGTTGATAAGATCCTTCCATTTAGTAGCACCTTAGGATGGCATAGCCTTAAAGTTAAGGGCGAGGTTCAAACGAGGAAAGGCTTACGGTGGATACCTAGGCACCCAGAGACGAGGAAGGGCGTAGTAAGCGACGAAATGCTTCGGGGAGTTGAAAATAAGCGTAGATCCGGAGATTCCCGAATAGGTCAACCTTTCGAACTGCTGCTGAATCCATGGGCAGGCAAGAGACAACCTGGCGAACTGAAACATCTTAGTAGCCAGAGGAAAATAAAGCAAAAGCGATTCCCGTAGTAGCGGCGAGCGAAATGGGAGCAGCCTAAACCGTGAAAACGGGGTTGTGGGAGAGCTACTACTAACAGCTGCAAGCGAGAAAGAGCCGGAAGAGCTAGTCGCCTGAGTCTTGACTGGGACTTTTTACCCTAGCTGGGACAATCCAAAATTGGGCCAATCAGCAACCGGCACCACGTATGGAGCGGTAAGAAATGAAGGGCTATCTTTCCTCATGGGTCAAGAACAAAGGGAACGAAGGATCCGTAGGCAAATCTCTACTTATATAAATGAATGCGCGAGCACGGACGCAAAAGCAAAAGAACCCTTGGGTGGGGGAACCTTTTCCCACCTGTAAGTACACGAAAAAAGGGGGGATCCATTTATAGTAGCATAAACAAACCGAACGAACACGCCTTTAAACGAGCTCCAGCGGAAAGGATCAATCTCTCCATAGAGGAAATCGGGAATCTTTTCATACTGGGACCAGATAGCCATATCTGGAAGGTAAAACCCTGACTGTGGGAAGGGATGAATGAAAGACTTCGGAGCTCAGTCACAGGACAGGTGTTGGCCGAATTTTTTATAAATCATCTGTTGGACTTAGGCAAGCAGTTGCCCGATCAGAATGATGGAGAGGTCATTCGTCTGACCACAACTCCATGGCAAATGTATTTCGATGGCTCCAGTACGCAAGGTGGTGCGGGAGCAGGTATTGTTTTTATCTCTCTTAATGGTCTAGTTTCTCACCATTCATACCGGCTTTTTTTCCTATGCACGAACAACGTAGCTGACTATGAAGCCTTGCTTATCGGATTAGAACTAGCTGCGGCAATGGGCATGCGATCCATCCACGTTAACGTTAATAAGGGTGATTCTCAGCTAGTAGTGAGACAAGTCATCGCTGAGTATCAGGCAATAGAAGCAAAGCAGCAGCCATACACAAAAAGAGCCCTAGACTCGATTCGCCGAGTTTGATGAAATTCAGATTGACCATGTACCTAGAAGGCCCAATGTTGAGGCTAACACAATGGCCCAGCTGTCTTCGACGTTTGAGATTTCCTAATCGGACAACTGAACAAACGTTCAAAGGACGATTCCAACAGCATTCCAGAAAACCTTTGACTGTTACATAATGGAGCCAGACGAGATCGGGCAGGAAGTTTGACCCTCTCGTCAGGTACTTGTCCGATCCTTCTAAAGAAACTCCCAGGTAAGTAAAACAACAAGCTTTGAATTATGCTTTGATTGACGGGATATTGTATCAGCGTGGAAAGGACGGACTGCTCCTCAGGTGTGTTGAGTGAGCAAGAAGCCGAAAAAATTATGTTTCAAGTCCATGATGGATAGAAGTAGGCTGTGGCTCACATCAAGCAGGGCATAAAATGCGTTGGTTGATCAGAAGGCATGGCCATTACTGGCCAACCCTCTTGTCCGATTTCTTTTAATATGCTAAGAGATTCCAGGCCTGCCAGAAACATGGACCAGTGCAGCATGTACCAGCTTCAGAATTGCATCCGATCTTAAGACTTCGCGCCTCGACGCTTTGATCCCTTGTTTCACTCCGGCCCGATCACACGTAGGAAAATACGCCTTGGCAAAGCTCTGCCTGACAGGAAGAAGTTCCGCCGCTCGCCTGACACAGAACCAATCGGAAAAAGGAGGGGAGAAGAGCTAAAAAACGTTAGAGGCGGTACTTACTACATCCGATTGCCCTGCACAGCCGTCTTAAGCAAATGAACCCGTGGATAAGTAGGCCTTTCTTGCAGCCCGATCTTCTGCCGAGTTCCCCCCTCAGCTCACGCGATAATCGGGACAGAGAGAATGGACTTGATTCACCTTTGCCTACGAGCCGTCCGGCAAGAACGAGAGCAAGAATTTCCACGTCCAGTAGAGAGGTTTTTTTCCCTCACTCTCGTCAGCTGTACATACGTCACCTTCCATTGTCTTAGCGAAGATTTCAACGTACTCCTGCGTGCCGGGAAGTTTTTTCCTTACCCTAGAAAGCCAGTCTTCTTCACATACGTCTTAAATTCCGTGGTTTGCTGACCAAGTTGCTCACTACTTTGAGACTCCCCCTCTTTCGAATCCATATAATTTTCCACTTTAGACATGGGAATATTTTAACTGACGACAGGAAGAACACTACTCTCCCCCAGACCTCAATACCCCCCCTGAGGAGAGTAGGGATCCGAAAGAGTACTACAATTATCAGAGAAAAGAAATAAGAAAGATTTTCAAAGAAAGTGATGACATCCATAGACACAAATCTTTTATTTGTTTTGGGGTGATCAAACTTGTAGCCCTTCTGAGAGCTAGAATACCCAACATAGACACATTTGAAAGACTTATAATCAAGTTTGTTTCTGAGAGGACTCAAGTCATGAACAAAGCAAACACAACCAAAAACACGAAGAGAAATAGGAAAGACAGGGGTGAGTCAGGTTTCAACACTTGAATAGGAGATTTACCACTTAGAACGGACATACGAAAAATAAAATAACATGCTGTTAAGACAGCTTCTTACCAGTATTAGCTACCTTCATCTCGGTGAGAAGAGCACGGGTAACCTCCGAAGATGCCGATTTTTTCGCTCAGCTACTCCATTTTTTTGGGGGGTATATGGGCAGGTAGTTTGAGAGTCAATCCCTTGTTTCTGCAGATAAGCTTGAAAGTTCTTGGAGAACTATTCTCCCCCATTGTCAGTCAGATCTCAAAATCTTAACATTTATACCACACTGAGTTTTTTATCATCTTATGAAATAACCGGAAAATAAAAGGAACTTCATTCTTAGATTTCATAAGATAGATTCAAGTCACTCTAGAATAGTCATCAATGAAGGAGACAAAATATTTATAAAGAAAGGAATCGAAATTGACCGATAGCCAATGCTAACAAGCAATAGAAGAGATATTTACAAAAAGGTTAATATGGGATAATTTTCCCGTATTCCAGATGCGAGAGTTGCGACAGAACAGAACAAATGAGCGATTGCAACAGATACGGATTCCCAAGCAGGAAGATAGGAAGTATTGAAAAACAGATCGATAAGATATCTTTTTTAACGAATTGCCTGATTGCGACAGCTTATCGAGACTTGTTACTAGACCAAGAAAATTCCCTAGAAGAGAGCTTAAAGAGGGCTGAAGTTTAAGGAAAAGCGGCCATAGAGCCGATCTCTCCCATCAGTCAGACAGATGCGATCGTTAGAGATTCAAGATTCCCGGTTGGACCGATTCAAGCGATTGAAAGAGGAAAGACCGATTGATAGAGGTTGGACGGATGACCGTCTTACCAGATGAGCTGCTTTGCTAGACTTGTCTAAAGTGGAATTCACTCCCTAGCCTAAAAAGAGAGCCCTTTTTCGATAGTGATTTCAGGTATAGTATAAATAGAGTACGAGATTTGAGCTAGCAGGGCGACAGAAGAAAGAAGACCTCTGGCCTGGAAGGGATTGCTTTCTGCCGTCTGTCTTTCCCTTCTATCTCTTCTATTAACAAAGTAGGTTCAAGTCAAACTTTTGGCTTGCTACAAGCTGGTGGGCCCAGGGACTGCAGTCAGCCGCTTCCCCTGTAGTCGTCAGCTCGTTCTTGACAGATCCGATCGGGTGTTAATAATCTGGAGTAAAAGGATTCGAACCTTTGCATGCCGGTACCAAAAACCGATGCCTTACCACTTGGCTATACTCCATACGGCCTTGTTTTGGACGTTAGAACGGGGAGAGGGGGAAGGGAAAAGCAGGGCTCGAAGAACGAGCCGAGCCGTGCAAGAACGCGGGGATATAGCAAGTAAGCAGTAAGGTTCTCCCTTTAAAGACCAACTACAACAAGCTCGCGACTCTAATAGAAACAAACGGTAAGCTCTCTGCTCTATTTGCTTGCAATGCTATACCTATCAAAGTGGGCGAACGCTTCTGTAACCTTAGACTCGTTACGCTGTTCGACTGAACTCGTTGGCTCCGCGTCCACCGAAAGTCGGTAACCTTCGTCACCGTCAGCATTTTGTACTCTCTCGATAGCTTCAATAGTTCACTGAAAGCCTTTGTGTAATGAACCGCAAGCCCTTAAGAAAGAAAGACATAATAAAAAAAAAAAAAAGGCTTGATTGCAGGAACCGACGGTGACGAAGGTTACCGGGCCGATGCGGCCGGTGACCGGGAACCGCAAGGTTGCAAGGTTCCCGGGAAACGACGTTCCCTTTGTAAAGTAGGCCTTTTGATAACTAATTAGAGTTGACATGAAATGGATCACGGAAGAAGACGTATCTGATGAATGAATTATGGAATCCCCTCCCACCCACACGGGTTCTTCTATGGAAGGGGTTCCCCTTCTTCTATGTGAGGTGGGGCGTACGTAAGAGCGGGACCTAGATAGAACGCGGAGCGCCGGCCCCGGCCGCCGATACAGTTATCATGCTTACCAGCTCTTACCATTGCCGCCTATAGATATAGATGGGAGGTAGGCGAAGGTAGCTTGCTTCTCTTCTCCTAGGCTACCTGCACATGTTATTCGCGAAGAAAAGGCAGCGAGCGGTTCTTCGCTTAGTAGAGCTACCGGCCGCCGGTTACTTTCTCAGGGCTCCGCAGGAGAAGAAAGAAGGTCCGGGTCAAATTTCTAATGAAGCGAAGGTCCCCCTTACTCCCTATTCTCTCTTAAAGCTTTATAAAGCTCGGCGAAAAAGGGTTGGTTAAGAACTATTGACTGTAAACCATAGCAGTTACAGTCACTCAATGGAAATGTTCGCCTTTGGAATGAAGATGGATGAGCAGGCACTTGAGCCTGGAACTGATGAAATTCGGGGAAAACATGGAACCGGTCACTAAACTGGGGGGGCGAGACATGACCGCGACTTAAGATTCAAGTACCGTTGAAAAGACTAAAGGAACGAACGGAGGGAATGACTACCTGTAATAAAGCGCAGGCTAATACGAGCCGACCAGAAGAAGCAAGGCTTAGATTACCAGATCCTGGACACAATCTTCCTAGAGATGGAGAGCCCCTTGCCTCGCCTTTTCTAGCCTCTCCTTCTTGCTTGCTTACCTAGCTCTTGTCTTAGTGACTCTTCCACTTTTCTAGGTTTTTTTTTCTGAGTGTTAAAACGGTAGATTTTTCATTTGCCAATGAATTGGATCCGCCCCGATTCGATCAATAATGGGATTCTTGGCTAGAAAGAAAGGTTCTGTGACATGGACGCCCAGCCCAACTCGGTCGGTCGGTTGGCCTACCTAACAGATGATGAGATTCTCGATCGATTTGATCGAATTTTGAAAAGTCTTTCTCACTATTCAGAACAGTGGAGCTTTCGATCAAGATGTTCTCGCCTCCCCCGTTCGGGCTCTCGCTCGAATCGGAACCTTTATGCGTTGGTAGGCTTTCGACTCAATCCAATAGCCTACCTATCGGGCGCCAATAAAAGAGAAAGTTATCGCATGGGCTCATCATCTGATGCAGAACTGATTTCATAACCACTATCCATCACCAAAATCACATTCCACATCCCACTTAAAACTTTTCGATTCGATTCCTCGGGTAGCCTCCTCTATAAAGGCATTCCAGCTTCAGAGGCAGGTGAGCCGGGTCAGGAAGGGGTTTGACTGCCGGGGATGGGATCGGATCCTACTCGAAGCACTCCACCACGAAAAAGAGTCTTCGAGTAGGATAGGCAGTAGAGAGAGGAACTCCTATCTGTAGGGCGGGCTTTCAAGACAGAGATGCACTACTCCATCTGGAAAGGGCTTTCCCTCGTGGAGAAAGAGAAGAACCCCTTATTTAAAGGTAAGGCCAGAAGGGAGTCAAAAATCAATAGAAAAAATCCCTTCCCGGCCGACGGGACTCTACGTCTGGGTCTTATTCCATCTCAAACTCGGATTAGGAAGAGTGCCCTTGAACTACAGATCAATCGTAATAAACAATACAAAAAAAGAAATGGATTCTCCTGCCGGCGAGAAAGGAAAAAAAAGGCAAAAAAGGGGGGGGGAGATAGGGAAGAGGAGATTAAGGATAGTCATTCCACTCCATAGATAGTGAACACAGATTCTTGTTTCATTTTCAATTCCTTTCTTTCGGGTCGAAAACGCGGGCTGCTGGTGGGGCTGTGCCCATTCTCCCTCTTCTTCCGCTTTACAACCGGAATAAGGAACCTTAGAATTCACCCTACCTGTCGATGAAAAAATGGGATTTGAGAGGACCACCAGCTAGCGGATCAGAAAGATTTTTATGGAATGTCCTACTCCTGCCCGAGCTTTCCGATCAATTAATCCCCTATTTCAGGGACATCTCTTTGTTAGGTAGGGCCAGGGATCACTAATTAGTCGAATGAGTCCATCCCTCTGGCCTATATATCATTTATTGGTCGATCCGGCTGGCGGCTCCTGCATCTCCTGCGTCTCCATGGGGCCCCTTCATACAAGTTTGTTGCTAGGAGTCCCTCTAGTCGAATCAATAATCAATAGAAGTTTACTTACCTGGCTTTTCCATCGACGATCTACTGCTCCCTCTTAGTTGCAGATGCCCATGCTTTGATTCGAAAGCCCTAGCCAGTGATGAATCCCCAGTAAGATCGGAGTATTGAATTCCTTGCCTCACCCTGAGATGAGAGGGAAGGTCGATTTGACTCGAATCCTGGACCTAATCTTTAATCCTACACCGGTGAATGATGCGATGGGAGAAGTTTTGATTTTGTCATTTTTTCATCAATGCTGGCCCAGCCCAGTCGAGGCTCGTCCATGCCCAATTCCAATGGACAAACCAACCTTCGATCCGCCCCTAGCTCTATAATCCACCCGCCTTCCCCAGTCCCTGAAAGCCCTCCTCTCCTGGGCCTAGCCCTCTTTCTCAACTCGAGTCTTAAGTTCAGCGGCTTTCATCGTTGACGAACACCCGCGCTAATAAGACAAAGAAGTGGGGAGTCTATGCCTTGAATGAATCAGTAACAACGAATTAGTGGAATGAGGGATCACGAGACGGATGGGCGGGGGGTGGCCTATCAATCATTGGTGGACCTTCCCTTGAACCGGTCACGGAGCTCTCAACTGAGTTGTTTAGGTTCTGGAATTCCATTTCTAGCTGGGGGTTTCGGTTCGAGGGTTATAAAATGAAAATGTGGTGCGGGTTCATCTCTCTCGACCAGTTCAGGTTCAAGGTAAGGGTGATCGAGGGGACCCAGACTTTAGATCTCTTCTCTATGGCGGGAGGTTTCTTTCGTATCAAGAGTGTGTTGGGGAAGCCAGGGAAGACGGATTGGATCGAGAGGCGATGCCTATGCCTCTTCTTTATCGATAGGATTCCCATCATTTGCAGTCTCCGGCGAAGGAGACAAGGGCGAGGCACCGAACATGTTCTATCCTCAACCTCCATCCGTCATTGGTAATCTCAATCCGCTTTCCTATTCACTAGTACACTGCGCGCTACAACTAGCAGCCCCTTTACTAGTAAGGGAAAACGCTAGCGCGCAAGGGCTGAAAAGCCAGCAACTTGTTAGGAGTAGGTTTTGGCTTGCCCCTTTCTCTAAAGGGGCTTATGCACTCCACTCGCTGCCTACTCCACTCGTTACCACTAAACGACGAAGCCAGGAGCGGAAGGAGGGACTTGAACCCTCAACCTCAGCCTTGGCAAGGCTATGCTCTACCATTAAGCTATTTCCGCCAGCTACGGTAGTGGCGAAGCACTACTGAGCAATTCACGTATCACTTGATACGGACGACTTCTGTTTTTTCGCCGGACCACACTCTTGACCTCCGATCGAGCTACGAACACGAGTAGGTAGGCGGCTAGGGGGGAGGGCGGCTGGGCTGCCTTTTTTATAAATCTCCGGCCGCTCAGTGCCGCTATTGGTGCGAGTTGTAAGGGGTCTTGGTCTCGAGTCGAGCTGGGGCGTCATTTCATTCTCGTAACGGGAGTGAGTGCACCGCAAGACCAGACAAGTGACTCCCTCGCCTCGCAGCGGCGGCATCTGTCTTTTAAGTTAAGTCATTTCCTAAGATGGCTCCTCTTATTCTACGATAATCCAAGCAGCAGCTCCACGAGTCCGCTCGGAATCAGTCGATTCCTGAGCTATTCGTTCTCCCCTCTCGGTTGGCGTTTGCCAGCCACTAGAGCAAGTAAGAGAACCTACAGTGAATGAACTTAAAGAACCACAGATTTGGACCGGATTGTACACCTTTGTGTCTGGCTATGTATATGGATGTGCATAAAGAAGGGACGGGACATCTCTCTCCTTTCTTTGGGGGGGAAGAGAGAGTGAATAAGCTGCAGCGGTACCTCACGAACTTCTTACTGGGGCAGCACCATCCTATAGGCATTTGCGAGTGTTTGGATGCACGTGTTTTGTTCATATTCCTGCGCAGTTAAGAGAGAAATTGTCCCCTAGGCAATCACTTGTATCTTTCTTGGATATGCTCAGTCCGGATATAGATGCTATGACGTGAAATCCAAGAGACTCGATGTATCCTTGAATGTTCTCTTTAATGAGGTCGCCTCATATTTTCCTTAACCTAATTCATCAGCCCCGGGGGAGAATGGTGATGGAGATGTATTGCGGCCTTCTCCTGTTCATCAACTCGAACCTCATTCTTCTGCAGTTGATGTTACGGATCAGCCTCACTCTTCAGGCCAGCATCTTCTGCCGCCTGTTCAGCTGACCTCAGAGGATTCAAGTCACCCGGCACAGCATGTTTATTCTCGGCGGCGATTACATTATGTTTCCCAGGCTAAGACTACTCCAGAAGATCCGCAGTCTAGCCCAGTTGCTTCCTCAGATTCTGGATCCCTCTCTCAGGTTCGTCGATCCTCTCAAGTTTCTTATCCCGTTGAAGGATTGTTGTCTTATCTTATGAATCGTTTTCCCCAAAACATCGAGCTTACCTCATGTCAGTTCAATCTTCTCATGAACCTGAACCATTTGCTGAAGCCTTCAATCATTCTTGCTGGAGAGATGCTATGCAGGAAGAAAGAAATGCCCAGAAAAAAAGAATCAGACTTAGTCTCATTGCCTGCAGGGAAACAAGCCATTGGCTGCAAGTGGATTTACAAGATCAAGCATAAAGCAGATGGCTCGGTAGAGAGATACAAAGCTAGATTAGTAGCTAAAGGATTCCTTTTCAAGAATATTGAGTCGAACCCCTTTAAAGATAGGGAAAACATTTGCCCCAGGCTGCTAAAATGACCACCATTCGTGGCATTCTTGCCTTGGCTGCAATCAAAAAGTAGCCCTTATTTCAACTTGACGTGAAGAATGCCTTTCAACAACATAAGGGAAGGGGGGATCCGCAAGAATAAGTTTCTATTCAGCCTCCTCCAACTCCAGGCTTCTCTTCTCCTAGGAATCCTAACTTGGTATGCAAGCTCAAGAAAGCGATTTACGTTACGGCCTCCGACAAGCTAAAGCAGGCCCCCTTCCTAGCTCTTGGTGCCTGCTTTCAGAAATTTAGCTCGTTTCTCACTGCTTCATTTTTGAGAAAGGGTTCCACTGTAGCCGTGCGGATTCTTCCATCTTTGTTCGTCGACGTCATGGCCGTTGCCTCATCCTTCTTTTATACGTTGACGACAACATTCTCACCGGGAATGATTTGTCTCTTTAATTCGATTTCATCAAGGAGCTTGGCAACCCATTTCATTTGTCTCTTTCATCCGCTGCATTACTTTCTCGGCATGGAGGTATCTCGCTCCACCTCTGGTCTTCACCTAATTGTGGAAGAGGGGAGGTGAGTTGATACTCAACTCTCTCTCTCGCGCCTTTCTTCAGCTTGTTCTTGTTCGTCTATTCGGGACGGGGCAGGCAGCTCACATACATGAAGAGAAGAAGAGAGGGGGGGTTCCTTGAGATTAAGGTGTCAAGGCGGTCGAAGAAGGCCACAAGTGGAAGGAACCGATGCTTTGGTCATTCAGTTGACTCCTTGCTGCCAGTCCGTGCTTGCTGTCATGCTGGCAAAAACAGGGGTTTCGGCCGGTTTTACCTACTATTGGATTTGAACCAATGACTCTCGCCGTATGAAAGCGATACTCTAACCGCTGAGTCAAGTAGGTCAAGCTGAGTCAAGTCAGAGAAAATAGACCCCTATAAGAGAAAGCCGTGCAACCAGAGTTCCGCTTACTATACAAGGGGGGGCGGAGCGCTAAGAAAGAGAAAGCGTTATCACTATACGAAATGAAGCAGCGGCTAGCACGCTAAGATCAACCACTTGGAGAGCGTGGAGCCTTTCTTTCTCGGTCGTCTGTCTTAATATAAGTGGATCCGATTCATGCGGTCGTTCTCTGCTGCATTGGTGTTTTCACTCCCCACTCTCCACCATAACAAAATGTTTCCACTATATCTCAGGAGTAGTCAAAGGAAGTACGGCGGGTCCAAGTAGGAAAAAATGAACTAAGAAGTAGGGCATACAACAATGGATCAATTCATTCAACAAGATCCGTTCGGATCGGACCAGGATGAATGGGATTGGTCTGACCTCTCGCTCGGATGTCAGACTCCCGCCGCCTGCAGATGTCCCATGCCACGTTTCGTGAACAGCTATACCCGAGAATGAATGAATTGTGTGTGATATAGCGCCGAATAAGCCACTGCTCTATTCCCGACTCGAAATCTATAAAGGACTTTAAGGGAGAGAAAATGGGAGCCCTATACCATACATCCTGCTGCCTCGGGACGACCGCACGTTACATCATAGCAGCACGACCAAATGAAGGCGGAAACCCCTTGTATAGGTTGGGCGTTTCTGTGCACCCGGCATCCTGCAAGAAAGGGCCCCTTACTATAGAACAAAGCAACGAATTGAGCTTTAGAAAGCCGTTTCGCGTTAGCGCATCCGTTTTCTTGCTCGTTAGCGCTTTACTAATATAATAGAAAGGGGCAAGCCAAAACCTACTCCTAACAAGTTGCTGGATCGAAGTAGAACATTCTCCATCCGCTCGCCAGCAGCAGAGGGGGTTCGATTCCCGTTATACGCGATGTGGCGAAAAAGACTGATTCAACGAGATATGCCTTGCCTGCATTAAGATTTAAAACTTGTCGTCTACTTTCAGGAAATGTTCGGAACAGAGAACTTACAATAATACAACGCCGCATTCTCCGAAGATTGAGGAACAAGAAGAGATCTATTAAGAGAAAGATTTATCCGAGAGAAAATCTTAACAGTTACATCCAATCACAAACTACACGAAAGTTGCCCCTTTTTCATGGGAATTTACCTATCACAGAGATGCACAGAGGAACAGAACGAACTTCATATATCCCTTTTCCACTCAATCCAGAAACTAGATTGGACGTTATTCTGGTTCGTCTCCATTTTTGTGAAACTATTCCTCAAGCAAGGCAGCCGATAAGTCATCGAAGGCTTTGTGTGAATAATGGAATGGTAAGCATTACTCATTTGAAAGTGTCCCACGGTGATCTAATATCTTTTCAAGAAAATGACGCGAGAATCCGCGGTGAAGAAATAAGGAGATCTTTCTATATCGAAATTTCAGTTGAAAAAATCATAGGCAAATTCCTGGATCACCCGGTAAGAATGTGGAGAAGAACCAAAACAGAATGGTTCCACCTACTCAAAACTAAGAGGGGATGCCGCCTACTACTAAAATCCCGGTTTTTGCAACAGTTGCGTTCTTCTATGCAAGAAGAAGACTTAGAAAGAACAAAGAAGTTTGGATCCGAAAAAGTATGCTTAGGCAGTTCCTTCGCTGAGCACAACAGAATGAAGAGGAATTTGTATCATTTCAAATCCCTATTCTTATTGAAGAGAAGGAACGAGAAAAACCGAAATATTCCTACTCGAACAAGAAGTCCTATAGTTTACAACTCTTCTTTATATAGTAATTCGACCTATTGCTCCGCGTCCCCCCATCAGTTTACTATGAAGAGAAGAATCAAAAGGATCGAACTACCTACTCATTATTCGGAGGTGAATCATAGAACACCAAAAGCTGTGGTATCTTATGGACCTAACATAGGTCACATCCCTCACGACATAAGATTGAAAGATCTAAACCTTCCTCTTCGGAGCGGAAACGGACGTGGCCAAAACATATAAAGATCGGCGTAGTCGCTCATAGGGACATATCTATCCGGATAGAAGATAGTCTAGATCTTGATTCTGATTGATTGCCTTTTTTTTTGACGACAAGTTTTAAATCTTAATGCAGGCAAGGAAAGATCGTTTTTCAATTATTACTTGCTGGGTCGGAGCGTAGACGAGCGAGCAGAGCCCAGGAAAGAGGGAAGCCCGTCATGGAGCAGTCGACTAGAAGTAGAAGACTGCTGGCCTGAGAGAAGGCGGCCTCTCTCGGGAAACATGGCCCAATTTTTCTTCTTTCTTTTTGATTTCGGGTTTCTTTATTTTTTCAGGGGCCCAGAACGCTAAAAGGTAGGGGAGAAGCAAGCCTAACCTCTGATCGACCTGGACACATAAAAAATTCTCGGCGTCGAGAGAGATTTGAGATTCCGTAAGTAACTCAGTGAGTGCTTTCTAAGAAGGGCTTGGCTTGGAAGAAGAAAATGAAATACGAACAACCGCGCTGGTCGTAATAGATCGACTTTCATGCTAGTTCTTGCTCCAGCATGAAAGTTCCATTTCAGGGAAGGACGACGTACCAATGATACTTTCTGTTTTGTCGAGCCCTGCTTTGGTCTCTGGTTTGATGGTTGTACGTGCTAAAAATCCGGTACATTCCGTTTTGTTTCCCATCCCAGTCTTTCGCGACACTTCAGGTTTACTTCTTTTGTTAGGTCTTGACTTCTCCGCTATGATCTTCCCAGTAGTTCATATAGGAGCTATAGCCGTTTCATTCCTATTCGTTGTTATGATGTTCCATATTCAAATAGCGGAGATTCACGAAGAAGTATTGCGCTATTTACCAGTGAGTGGTATTATTGGACTGATCCTTTGGTGGGAAATGTTCTTCATTTTAGATAATGAAACCATTCCATTACTACCAACCCAAAGAAATACGACCTCTCTGAGATATACGGTTTATGCCGGAAAGGTACGAAGTTGGACTAATTTGGAAACATTGGGCAATTTACTTTATACCTACTATTCCGTCTGGTTTTTGGTTCCTAGTCTTATTTTATTAGTAGCCATGATTGGGGCTATAGTACTGACTATGCATAGGACTACTAAGGTGAAAAGACAGGATGTATTCCGACGAAATGCTATTGATTTTAGGAGGACTATAATAAGGAGGACGACAGACCCACTCACGATCTACTAAAAGGAAAGTAGCTTGATATTGGTTCAAATCCAATTCGTGAGAAGAGTCCAATCCCGAGCAGAGTTCATACGTGAAGTTTCATTGTTGAATGAAGGTGAGTTCAAGGGCTTCTTTCTTTGATCGGGAAATGCACGCACTTCTTTTGTTGTCGTTAAGGTCCCTTCCCCCTGAGTTCAAGATGTCCCTTTCTCTTTCAGCAACTTCCCTCATTGGGATTGGTCAAGCTCCTTCACTTATTGCTCGATCCGATCCGGAACCTATTGGGATAGCACCTTTTTTTCTTCCTATTATTAGGTCTTCTTGCCCGTTAAGTTCCTCTACTGGTAGTCTAGTTGTAGTTTTGAGCGGGTTTAATAACAGAATCTGGAGAAGCTTTACAAAGTGGGTAGGTTCCTAGCTCAACAGAGGAAGGATCCCCAACATAAGGTAGCTTTCCCAAGGGAACTCACTCTACTTAAAGGTTTTTGAGGTACTTACTCAGGAGGGAAGATTACTTTACAAACGAAGACGGGGAGGGGATACCCCAGGGAAGGGGGGAACACGTTAAGTTGCCAGTTCCGATCGAAGGAGTAGGGGACAAGGTGCTCGACCAACTAATCAGTATTGGGGAGAACGAATCTAGCTATTAGCTAAAGGTAGATTGCTTTCAAGCCCCAAAGAAAAAATCAATCTTAGTTAGATATAGATATTGTTCACTTAAATCGCTTCTTCTTTGCTATTACAGATTTCAGCATTCATCTTTGCTTATATCGCATGTTCCTCTATCGATGGTTCGGGTCGGGTGTCCTTAAAAACACAAAAGGGGTTGGTTATACGCCTTATCCGCATTTTGATATCACAAATCGGGAAGCGAAAGAGATGAATCACACGGGCGAGAGGGAACAGGCTTCAAGCAAACATTTTTTTCAAGTATAGCGCGAAGAGAGCATAGGAATTCTTCTCCAGGTCCAGTTGCAGCCGCTGCGTCTGCTGATTCGGATGCTTATGCTTACTATTCTCCCTCTGCCCTAGCTCCAAGATCTCAGTTTGTTGCACCAGGAACCTATTTCTCTTTAGCAAAAAACAGTTGGAACGCGGTCTCCTAGGTTTCCTCTTATCAGCCTTCTTGGAGGCATGCCAACAAGGTCTCACGATGAGCCACTCGCTTAGAGTTCGGTGCGAGGATCAACACCCTTCCTTCAGGCTAGTTCCGCTCTAGATAAGAAACCGACCCAAAGCATCGCAATAGACGCAACAGCAACCTGCACCCACCGGCACTTTTCCTTGACTTCTGTCGGTCCCCAGACTCCGAAAAAGTTTATGTTATTACAATCCGTCAGTACGAAACTATCAAGCTGAGCTAGATCTAGGCTGCAGGAGAGCACTTCTACTCAGAGCGGCCAAGCTCACTTCGCGCCAAACCAACAATCTGCACGCTTAGCCGCATTGTTCATCTTGACAGGGAAGGAGAAAGGAAGGCTATGAATTGAGCTAACGCCCTCTGTAACCCAAGGAAGGGTGTTGATCCTCGATTCGAGTCTCGTGTTGTGAGTGTCGTGTCTTGCGTTTCGAATTCCTTTCGATTGGGAAAGTGTTCAGTGAGCCGATCCAGACCTAATGGATCTGGTTTCTGAGAGCACTGACAAGGCTAAACTCGCCGGTTGAAGAGAGCACTGAATCATTCGAAAGGGGAAAGATTTGAGTTCCATTTGGAATTGACTCAGAGAGGTCTGTGAGCTCGAGCTGGAAGAGGGCGGTGAAGCTTTCCTCGCGCTTAGCTAGTTTGGCTCGTGCCAGTGGGTGAAGGGTGCGCTTCGCATTGAAGTGCTACCCGGAACCTACCTGACTTCCTCGATGATTTGTTTGGATAGAGGTCGGAAGAAGCAGGCACACCCACCAAGTTTAGGGAGTCGGAGGTTAGTGATTCTTAAGCTAGCCTGTGACTGTCCCGTTGCTCTTCGTGAGCCATAGCAACAGGATTTCATAGAAAGAAAGCATTCGCAGTAAGCCTAGCGGCTTCCTATGATCACCGATCAAATAGCATCACGCTCAGGAAAGGATTTCTCCTCAAATCAAGTCAGTCTTCCCTCCGCTGGAAAGAACGGATCAAGAAGTGGTGGTTCAGTCACTTCGGTAGGGGATTCGCGATGCCATCTGTATGGTCTTGCTGTTGATGGTACCTCACAATGGGGGTGCTGCCCAAGCGGAGCTAACTACAGGTCCGAATATACTGCAATCACCCAGACCTTTCTAATACTGAAATCCTGTATACGAAATTTCTTCAGTTGCTTACTCGACCAGACCGAACACCCGAAAAAGAAGTTCTTTCTCCATCGAACGGAAATGGACGAAGAGCGAGGAGGTATTCTTCAGAGAGAAGAGCCTAGAGAAATTTCACGATAACTGAAGAGGGAATGCGGCTTGACTAGTTTATAAGACTATAGACTTGGAAGGCTTTCCCAGTTCGCCCTAACGCAGTGTTAGGGTCACTACGAGCTGGACTCGTCGTGAAACTAACTTCTTCTTAGAGAAATGATGTGTGCTAGCCTTCCCTTCCAACCATCGGCGTATCCGCTTCCAGAGCTTATGCTTTATCCAATCCAGTTTGTGAGTCTATTCCCTTTCCTTTGGTTTCTGATCTCTCTGTCCCTCCCAACCATACCTCCCTTACCTTCTAAGGAAGGGGCACGGTTAGCCAATCACCTGGCATTGGGTCAAGAACTTAAGGAACGGGCGCAGAGCCCTAGTGAAGCGGTACCTCCATGCTGAACACCAACTCACACCGAATAGCCTTTGTTGCATCGTCACTTTCGGATCAAGATCCAGAAGAGGCTTTTGCGCCCACCTCCTTCTCTTCAGAGATATGGAACTCCAAGCCATCAACATTTGGGAAAACAACATACCTTGATGCAAACCTATATTCCCCTTAAACCTGCCCACCACCCATGAAAAGAAAGACTACATAGGGCCTCCTCCGCCCGCCCCCGCCCTGGTTCAAATACCATTCTTTTTCACTTTATCCTACCCCGCTCACTGCCCCTCAGGCTTAAAAAAACGCCTTTTCGTTGTCACCACTTACCTAGATCGATATGGCTAGTTTTCTAGCGATATTTCTAGCTTGAATTAAGTAAGGCTTCGAAGCCCCTCTCCTCTCTCTGTAACTAGAGAGGTAGGCAAACCTGAGTTTAGAGCCACCTCGATTCGGGATGTCGGAACACCAACCGGATAGGAAACCGAATCCTAAACTGACTTCGGAACAGGTTCGAGAGCTTCGATCGAAACCCTTTCCTATCTAGTGTCAGCTGATCCTTCAGCGTCTGCACCAACTAAATCGGAAGCTTAATTCGAAAGACGAGAGTAGGCTCGAGGAGGATCAAAAGACTGATTCTCGGTCCCCTAAAGTTAGAAGGTTAGACTGCAATGTATGCCTATGGAAAGAAAAGTCACGAAAAGCGATCCATATGATCATAAAGAAAGGCTTGCCTATACGTCTTTCTAGCGTACGCGCGGTTCCTTTCGATTGGAGCCTGTCGCTACCTGGATCAATCAGCCTATTCTAGTTCGCCTTGTGTCATCCGATTTGAGGGAATGAATTGGATCGTGAACTCTTTCAGACCCTGGCCTTTGATCTTTCGCTAGGAGCGAGGTTGTCCTTAGAAAGAATGGTTGGAACCGAGCCCCTGGACCTATGAGACTACTCGAATGGGGGCTTTTCATTAAGGGAAGGGGGTGTCTGAAGCGACACCTTTTATACTATACTAACAATTTTGTGTACGAATTGACTCTGGTGATGGATCGGGGTTAGAACTAGTCTGAAGCTTGTCAAAATTTGACGGTTTGAAGATGGCGATGGTGATTGAGCCGGTGCTGAAGTTGCCTGAGTTTGATAAGCAATTTTCGGTTGAAACTTTCGCTTCTGGCAGAGACCTTGACGGGCGGAGCACTTGACCCGTTGGTGATGCAATTGGCAAGTGAACAACGAGTCTTGGTTGAAGACTCAAGCTTGGTAGAAGCAAACGAGTTGGCTATGACAGATTGGGCATGTTGTCGCTTACGACTTGGGATGGTATGGGACATTCCCTCATGATGGAATAGCTACCTTGTTTGTGTTGTCTACTCAAGGGAAGAGCGGGATACTTAGCGGAAAGGGTGGACAAGGCCGAGCGCGTTCAAACGTTGCTCCATAGTGCCCTCCTGGGGAGCAACCGAGAACAAGGGCGGTGGATGGGACATTGATCCAAAGGTCGAGTACGGTACGAAGAAGCCCATTTCCTTGAAAGGCAGTTTAACGCAATGATAAGCCCCGCCTATTTATTTGCATAGTTGAAAGTAAAACTTTAGAGCTCGGCGATAGGAGATGTTGGAAAGCAAGTGTGGGTTGTAGGGGTACGCGTAGTTGAATAAGGACTTTCGGATCTGACCAGACTCCTATACGAGCACCTGACTTCCCTTATATTTACTGGAGAATCCCTTTCCTTTCCGGCTAGACCAAGGAACCGAACCGGCGTCCTCTAGGTGTACAAACTATACTCTCGCTCGATGGACATACTACAGAAAAGAGGCAAGCGTTCTAACTGATGTTATTTCCCCGTCAAGGACTTTATGGCGTGCTTCCAACGACTCAATTACCTGAAGACCTTCGAGGCAATGGGGAATACGATCGCTTTCTCCGGCACTGTCTATTGGTGCTGGAACGTTAACTAGCTAGAGAAAAACTATCTTTACAGGGCCTTACTTTCTATCTCACACTCGGGAAAGAAAGACTCTTTGGCACTTGCTTACGAAGTAGCTTATCTAATCAAACTGTTGGAGCTACTTGAACTCTCAAGGGACTGAGAAAACAAGGCTTTTACTATAGGCATCTGGAAGAAAGGCGGGATTTCGAGCAAGCATTCAACATCCTGACTTGTAAGCATCCCTTATCTATATTTTCGGGTGTCTTAACAGAATAAGATAAAAGAGAACTCTTCACTCATCGACCCTTCATTTTCTTTCTAACATACGAGCAAAAAGAAGGAACCTTGAAAGTACCACTTTCACGTTAACTGGCATAGCACATGCTTTTGGCATTTGCGATGGGAACTTACGTTCTTCCCTGTCCTGCCCACTCGTTCCCTATCTATTGAGCCTGCCCCTTACCTCCTTTTCAATGTAATCCAAACCTTCATTCTTGAAACGTTAGCTCTTCATTTAGTATATATGGACTGTGAAAAGACTCTCCTTACGTTCTTGACCCGAAAGAAAGAACCCCTATCGTTTCAAGCTTCCTCTTCGCGCCCGATTTCGGAGGCTAGGGTATAGCATGGTTAAAGGCCTCTTCGTACCCCGTAAAGTCAGAAGAGTTCGGGTAAGGGCTCTTTAAGGTCTTCACAAGAGCTAACGCTTCCAACAGGGTCTCAGTTGATTGAGTAAGGCTTACCGCAACGAATTTCTTTCTATGAGATGAGCGAGCTGCCCGGACTATACCGACACCCGGGAAGCAAGCTACTTTGCTAATTCAATCCAATATAAACTAAATAAAGGGTGGTCTACGCTAAAGGAAGCGCGATTACCGGTAAGCATAAAAGTCTTCAGTGTCCCCTCGATCCGGTCTTTCAATGTACCCCGTTATCTAAGTCCTAGGAGTTATCAAAGGTGGATGCCCCAGTTCAAGTGGGAAGCTCTCTTGCAAGCCAGTCGCAAGCAAGCGACCTATATTATGTCCCGAGCAGAAGTATTCATTCGTAGGGATGCCTAAGACAGCTTCAGCCCTCTTGGTTGTGCCCTATCAAAAATTTCCCACAAATAAGCCCAGCCCTACTAATCATCTAAAAAAACCTGGAAGCCTGCGCCCCCTTAGTTTTCCATGCCCTGAGAGTGATGAGTCCTTAGCCAGTAACGCCAGTGCTTCTTTTCTTGCTTCCACTGAAGATACTCTTTCTTCGCTCCTCTCCAACTCGCTTACTCGCATAAGGGTCGATGCAATTGAGTCCTTTTACTACTCTAAATGAATGCTCTCGTTACTTTTATGGAACTCGTCCTTTTGACTTTCTCTTATTAGCTTAATAACAATTGAATATCGCTTTCTTACTCTATGTTTATGTTCGCTGTGTAGCTCCTGTACTGGATTTTCGCTCTATAAGGTCTGATCGTTCAAGTTTCAAGCGCCAGAAGTAGGAATGCTACAGCCTATCTACTGCTGCAGAAGCTTTCTTATTGGGTTAAGCTACTGGGTTAGCCGACATAGCGTACAAGGTTCGATGCTTTTTTATTATTAGTTAAAAATGCACAAAAGAAGGCTTTCAACGATTGGGTGGTTTACATCGACTGAATAGGATAGGGGAAATGAAAGAAATCGTCTTCTTTCATATATGAATTGGAAAACTAAAGCATCAAAGGGCCCGGAAATCCAAGTATGATGGAGCAGAAGTTCTCTACCCTACCCTATCCGTTATAGTCGACTTATTGAATACCTAACCCTCTTACCATTGCCTAACAAGTTTAGCGTTCCGTTCGGGCGGCTAGTCTAGGGTGAAAAGTCTGTCTAAAAAGTCTGTTCATTAGCCCGTGCCCGTATGTCTTTCATAAGCCCCGCCCCGAAAAAGTATGCCCGAGAACTATAACTATATATAAACATCTCAATGAAAAGCATCCAACCCTTTGCCCGCTGCAAGTGCTTTCGACCGAATGTAAGGAAGCCCGGGTGCTCAACTAAAATAAAAGCAAGTTGAAAGCTAGGTTTTTCGCTGCCTCTTCCCAAAGGCCTGCCTTACCGACACGCCACCCAAAAGAATCAAACAAGAACGCGGCGAGGGAGTATCTTCTTTGAGAAATGGTTAAGTTTCCGAGTCTGTTTCCGTTCTCATCCTCCCTGGAACCATGGTCTTGTTGCTTGGCTTGCTTTCATGTCAGTACTTATTCTCTGAACTTTCAGACTGAAGCTTAAGACATGGGATTGCCTGGAAAGAAGGGGCACCTTACGCCTTGGCTCAGGGGAGATCCCCGGAAAGAAACAAAAGAATCTATTGGCAAGCTGGTATGAGAGGAATGCGAGCTTCATTTTCTTTCATTATAGTTTTCTCCTATTCTCAAGTGAAGCGAAGAAAGCTCGGCGCCATCCCGCTACTGTCTAGCTGCCATACCGCTTTCAAGAGCGAGGGCAATAACTTTAGTAAAGCAAAGACTAAGACCTTCGTCGAAAAGAGTCATTCCCTTCTTCCGGCGAGGGAAAAAGAGGTCGAGCTGGAGGGAGCCTTCTTCATATGTGGGATTGATTTGGAGAATATAAGCCCGTCCACTGCCCTGCTATGAGTTGACAGTCTCAGAGGCAGTCTTCCTCGCATTTACTCGACTTACTTCGCAACTTAAGAACTAGCTCAATCTGAACCGATTAGTCTGCTATTCAAGTCTTCTCCTTAATCCCTGAAGGCAGAAGGAGGATTAGATCTCGGTGTGCTACCCCTGTGTAGTCTCAGCCCGCCAATAAACCATTTGAATACCAGGATAAGATATATAAGAAGGGAAGGAGCTGGTGCCTTTAATATAATATGCCTTGCTAAGCGCCCCCATTCAAGCAGGAATCAAAAAAAGAAGAAAGGAGGACATATTGGTTGGAGTACTTTCTTCCTTTTTTGGGGACCTTTCTTACTTTCCCGCCGAACCGGGGGAAGAAATCCATTCGCAGCCTTCTCCGGGAGTTGGGCAGCGGCTTCCTGGTTCGCTCGAAATCTCTTCCCCAGGGATAAGCCAGGAGGTAATATGGGGGGCATTGGCAGAGGTGGCTCCAGAACAGGCGGCGGCACCTCCTGCACCACTTTCGGTGGAAGAGGAAAAACAACTTCTAACGAAAAGAGAGGATGTAAAGTTTTTGATTCGTGTACTCCTGCAAATTGGCTATAACAAGAGGGCTCGGAATGAAAAGGAGATTAAGCAGCTCTTCCAGGATATTGATATTGATAGTGAGAGGAATGCCACCTTCTTAGAAGAGCTCCATGATCACTTACGCGGTCTACGTCTACCTGGGGGGCATGGTGGAACGAGCGGTCAGCCCAAAAAATTCTCTAATATAGAGGTTCAAGAGCTGCTTCGCTGGATTTCCGAGAAGAGGGGAAACTGAAGGGCGAGCTCCGCAGTAGGCTTGCTCGGCTGAATGGAACTAAAATCGGAGGAGAAATGGTAGGAGAATGCACATAGAGTACGATACATCGGTGTAAATGACAGACAGAGGTTTCCATTGTGGGAGCAGCCGCGAATGCCGATCCTAATAGAACTGATACAACTAGGGAGGATAGAAGTGAAGAAGACCCCTAACGCGGTTGAGGGGCAGCTGACCGAAAGGAAAGCGGGTAGGCCGCCTGCTTATTATTGTGAAGGTGGCACTCAGAAAACCGGGGTGCCGCCCTAATTACAAAATGCGAGGTACCGACGCCGGACGGGCAGACCTCTTAGGATCCGGTAAACAGGGTAGCCCCTGGTACGCTTGGGGCTGGATTGAATCTTTTTATCGGTCAGGAGAGGGGCCAAAGTAAGACAGTGAAAGAGAAAGCACTTCACATAAAGAGCAGAACTTCTTTCACGTACTGAAAGGCAGGCCTTTTTCATGGTGATTTTTCTTTTTTGATTGCTTTGGAGAAGGGGAATGGTGAGGCGGGCCCCATCCACCAGATTACTTTACCGACTGGAATGAATCCCAGGCACAGGAACTGGTTTAACAAAAGGGGTCGAGAACTACATAGATCTGATACCTTCTTCCCTTGGTCTGGGAGGTAGGTTATGTAGGAAGACAACTTTCCCCAGGTTGTTCCGATCCCAAACGGCCAAATAATCAATTAGTAGTATGCCGGAACTCTTTCTCTTAAGGCGCAGAGCGAACTGTCGGACTAGGAGCTGCGTTGTTTCATAAGAAGTCCCCCTCTAAATAGATG
Source organism: Quercus lobata (assembly GCF_001633185.2). Taxonomy (NCBI): domain Eukaryota; kingdom Viridiplantae; phylum Streptophyta; class Magnoliopsida; order Fagales; family Fagaceae; genus Quercus; species Quercus lobata. The sequence goes on from NC_044904.1 coordinate 30,099,150, forward strand.
GCGAGAATCTGTTCTTGGTGGTAGGGCAGTAGGAAGTAGCCTTTTCTTCAAGCAGGGCTTTCTCGATAGCCAGAAGCTCTTCCTTCCATTAGTCATCTGGGCTTGTAGTTGCGTTGCAAGCAATTCTCTCTGTCAGGCATACCCGACAGTGTCCCCCATTTCGTTTCGCTTTCGAGCGAGGTCCTTATTTCTTTTATGCAATTTCATTTCTTCTATAACAACAGGATGCTATTGCTTGCTGGCTACGAATCCCATTTCACGAAATGACTTTCCTTTCTTAGACTAAGTCTCTTACTCTTACTTGAGATCTTATCTTGTATTCTTTATAAGCTGTGTTACGAGTTCTAGCAAGCCTTAAGCTAGTTATAATTTATATTATAAAATACATCAAAGTGAGTACAGCAAGTCTTGAATCAGGTTTTTCCAAGGGTTGGAAGTTAGCTTTTCGTTTCTAGTCCTTGGTCATCAAGATCAAGCGAGTAGGAAAGGAGTGAGCCCCAAAAAGGTAAGGTTATAGGTCCAAGGGTCGCTCCTTCCATTTTTATCTATCATATCCTAGATAACTTACAGCACTTCCCCGTGATGGCTAACCTCCTTCTTTATTTCGGGGCTTGGCGTAGGGGCAATGGCTTTACAGGCGTAGAAACTTTTCTCCGGGTATTGTTTCTGTTGCAAGCAAGGGGTTAGGCTCGAAGCAACTAGGCTATCAGGGATCCACGGCCTTTCTTCCGTTTCTCAATATCAACTCCCGATTCTCGCTCCATTTATATCTATATTGATATAAACAAGTATTTCGTTTCGCTCGTACGTTCAATTTAATCACTTCGTAACCTTTACTTGATCACTGGACGGCTTTACCTTTGCTTTCAATCTGTCTTGTGTCACGTAAGCAAAACTCACTTGTTGGCTTACACAACTAGGCGTTAGGAGCGTAGAAGCGAGAGTGGGGTAAAACGATAGTAATATACTTTACACGAGAGGTCAAGAGGCGGTGCCCGTATGGTTACCACCTAAAGCGGCTCTAGACTTTCCACCCAGGCGTAAAAACGGTTATTGACAAAACTTAACGATTAAGCTTTGCATGGGAAGCTGCCACCTGTCTGTAATAGGAACCGAGTCGCTAAAAGCAGGAGTTTCATCAGCATCGAGTTCTTGAGCCCACGGAACGGGGAGTGTTAACGAGTCACTAACCCGTAGTGCGTAAGAGTCACGTACCCCTTAGTCTGGGTAAAGCTTCCTAAACCTCGCGATTCGACCGTTGGAGCTGAGTCAATCTTGCCAAATTGGCAACTTGAATGTCTGGGTCTGTCCTATAGAATTGCTCATGGAACTTGCTTTCCAGATCGTACCAACTTTTAATAGAGTTTGGAGGGATGTTCATATACCAGGGGAAGGCCGATTTAGTAAGAGAGTTGGCAAAGAGCCTCAACTTGAGGTAGTCCTTGGACCTAGCTTCCCCGCACTGGACCGAGAACCGAGCTATATGCTCAATAGTCGACTTCTTCTCCTCACCGGAAAAGAGAACAAACTCAGGCACCTTATACCCCTTTGGAAACTGATGAACTCGGTCGATCCAATCAGGGTATGCTTTCCTAGCCGTCGGCCTCAGATGGACGAGACAAAGAACGCAACTCAGGGGGCGAGAACTCAGAGAGGTGGAGGTCCGGACAAGGCTAGAGCCAAGCAGAGGGATGGAGTAGGGGACGGTTGGTGAAAGTAGGCACGAGTGGAGAGGCAGGTGAGGAAGCGCAGGTGTAAAAGTCGAGTCTAGTATTTTTGCTTTCTTTCGTAGGCGAGTGAGAAGCGAGAGTGCAGGCTCGCCCCGAAAGCGAGCCGGGAGCGATCAAAGGCGATAAACGCTTGATTGTATTCTTGACTGATTCAATTGATAACGAGAGATAAAGGTACCCCGACCATGCCCAAAGGGGTTTAATAACTAGTAGTGGCGTGCTGAACTGAAAAGTACGGCGAAGCTTTCGGAGCGTAGTGAGGTGAGCCAGTGCCTGTTGGTGGTCAAGTCCCAGTGGAAGTGGAAGTTGTTGGGCGTTCAGGTTGCAAAGGAAGTTGGTGGGCTAACGGTGGTCCAGGTAAGGTAGGTGGGGAAGGCTCGCCACGAGATCGACCGATAGCTTTGACCCAACCCCGGAAGCGGAAGTGCCAGAGAGACTCTCTTTGTGAGGCAGAGTGACATTCCAAGGTCAGGTATAAGGTGCTACGGGAACGATGTCTCAAAGGTCAGTGCCAAGGGCTCAACGCGGAAGCAATCCGCTGCTCACAGGGACCGTGCGGGCTGACGCTCTTCTCTCTCAGGCAAAGAAATGTGATTTTCACTTTCGCTGGTTCAAGGTAGGCTGCTTAAGCAGAGGTTGTTGTTGTTGTTGGCGTGAGTGAAGGCGTTCCTTCCGGTGGGCATGACGAAGCTAAGCTGGAACTAATTACGAAAGCATAATCGTTTTCAAGGCTAGGGCATAAAAGGCTAGTAGGGCATAAAAGGCTAACAGCTTTTCCGAGTCAAAAGCGGCTAAAAACACTCAGCCATAAGTTCCGGTTTCACCACAGTACAGGGCTAAATAAAGGGGCTCAAGGTTGGCATGACGAAGCGTCGGGCATCAAAGCTACCGGTTTCAAAGTTCAGTTCTAACGGGCGTTCGGAAAGGCTTGAAATCGTAACGTACAGGTAGACTTTGCCAAGGCAAGGAAAGTAGTAAGAAAGATATCGATGGAGCGGGCAGAACCTCGAGTAAGACAACCAACCCTGGAGGCCATGGCTTGGCTTTATCCCGTAGGTAGTAAGAACAGAGAGAGCCTTCTGTGCTAGCAATACAGAGAGGTGGGGAATAGTCTCCTATTGCTGTTCTGTTAACCCCTCTCTATCCACTGAACACCTACCCAAAGATCCCAGGCACTCGCTCACGTACTGTGTGCTAGTTCAATCCTCTAGCGTCCCCGGAGATCAGATTGAGCTGGTTTCCACCTAATTAAGA
>NC_044904.1:30109053-30176122 GCF_001633185.2 Quercus lobata
TTATATATATATATATATATATATATGTGTGTGTGTGTGTGTGTGTGTGTGTGTGTGTGTGTGTGTGTGGATTATTTTGTTTAAGCCAAGCTACCTATAAGAGCGCCGCCGCTTGTGAAAGGGAGAGTATCACTGTGAATCCAAATTCCCATCCGCGCTAGTAGAAATGCTACACCAAAGCTTAACTATCAACGGCGCAGCCACAAATACAGATACTATCTCCAGCTTTAATCCCTGTTTGGCTCCACGAATAACACCACCACCACCACCGCCGACCACACTCAGCTTCTTCTTCTCCATGAACCACTCCACCAAACAAAACCCTCTTCTCTCTTCTTCTTCTTTAAAGCACACAACTCCAGTCTTCGCTTCTCAGGCCTCACGTGTCACTCACGAGACCTCACCTAGGTAAGTCAAATAGTAATAGTAGCTTGCAATTCTTATTCAGTTGTTTCTGTTTCCGAAACTCTTGGGATTTTTTTTTTTTTCTAAATTGATTTCTGAGTTTGGATGTGGCGGAAAAATAGAGATGGGTAATTTTTATTTGGCTATTTTGAAGTAGGCAAACGTTGACTTAGTAATATGTATAATGCATTTACGTACACAAAGAGACACACTGCACGATTTTCTTATAATGTGTGTGTTTTATTTATTATTATTATTATTATTATTATTATTATTATTATTATTATTATTATTTTGTGTTTAGACTTTAAGATATGGGTCTTATGTTACATGTTTTGTTGTTTATAGTATCTGATTTTTAAAATAATAAATCATGAACAATGCAAAATTAAGAATTTTGGCTTCCTGGGATGCTATTGGATTTAAGGTTTGTGAAGTCAGTTGGTGGAAGTTAACTATTAGAATAACCATTAGAATAGGCTGGCAATTCGAGATAGGATACTGCAGTGGGTCATAAAAGGGGATTCAGCTTGTGTCTTATATGCAGAAGTGGTGGGGAAAGTGAGAACCACTAGTCTTTTGGAAGGAGCTCATGCACTGCTTCCTTGTGAAAAATCCTAGGGTTTATTGGGATGACATTGTTGATTGGGGTGGGAAGAACCTAAAAGGAAGGAGTACGAAAGCTGTGGTTTGTAAATTAGCTTTTCTGGGCCTCTGTTTATCATATTTGGCACCAAAAGGAATTCTCTTATTCATTGTGGTACTCTGTTAGAACAGAGGAGACCATTGGGTGCGATATCAAGTGGGTAGTTCAAGCTAGGGTGGAAGCCAAATGGTGCTACCGCAACTTAATCCTTCTCAGGGCTACATGTTGTATATGGGTATTTCCTCATTGTAATTATTAAGCCTTCTGATCAGTAGGATGTGACAGTGATTTTGGTTGTTGTTTCAGATAGTTTCTTGTGGGTTGATTTGTGTTGGTTGTTTGGTTAGATGTGTGCTTGTTGTACTATGTTCCCTTGTTAATAAAAATTTTGTCCATCCAAAAAAAAGTATGATGTCTTTCTTACATGATTGCTTGGCTGCTGCTTGGACTTGCATGAAAGAACTTGTTAATATTACTAATTGGATATTAATTTGGAGTTAAAAATTTATCTAACATGGAACCTTCCACCATAATGCTTGTTCTTGTAGCAAAGATGATGTGCCTGTACATGGACTATCTGAGGTGATTGTTGGTGTTTTGGGAGGAGGGCAACTGGGTCGTATGCTATGTCAAGCAGCTTCTCAAATGGCTATTAAAGTAATGGTTTTGGATCCGCTTGAGAACTGCCCTGCAAGTGCACTTTCTTATCATCATATGGTTGGAAGCTTTGATGATAGTGCTATGGTTCAGGAATTTGCGAAAAGGTTCTAATTTTTATGAGATTGATGGCATTTTTTGTTTTGTTTTGTTTTGTTTTGTTTTTTTAATAGTCAATAGTTTTTGTAAATGTATTCTTTTGTTATAATTTGGTAATAATATGTCTATGTTCTTGGTAGATAGATGTGATGTATTGACTGTAGAAATTGAGCATGTTGATGTTGCAACCATGGAGATGCTTGAGCAACAAGGAGTGGATTGCCAGCCTAAAGCCTCAACTATCCGAATTATTCAGGTATGCTTTTCTTTAACTTTACCAATTGGTTATTGACTGCTTTCTTGCAAAATATGAGAAAATAAGTTGAATGAAATCATTTCCTTATGCATAAGTTTTTTTCCTTTTGAGGAAATGCATTCTGTTTTATAAAATCACAAAAGTGGATCCTTGAGGATTTTGGTGCTACTTTAGATGCCCACCTTCCCTTAATCTTAGGTTTTCATTCAAGTACTTTTCTGTTATAGGAAGTGTAGAAATGTCTGGGGTTACTTTATTCCCCTATTGTCATCATAACACAAGGACACAAAGGAACTGGCATTTTAGAGCTACTTTTGACTGTTTCTTTGTAGTTAGACTAAGCTTGTAAGTAATCCCTTTTCAACCTATTTCTAAGATTAGTTAGTTATCTGTTAGAATTTATTTCCTCCCTCTTGTTATACTTAAATGAATAAATTCATTCGTAATGATAGAGTGACTAAATTTTACGCAAGTTGTCAACCTACCACAACTCTCCATCCTTTTCCCGCAGGCTTGAGATTGACTGTGAACTTACATGACACTAAGAATAGACAAAGGCAGAGTTATTAAAATGAATAAGTAATTGTACATATTAATTCATATATTTGTTGCAATAAAATATGACTTTTAGTTCCATGATTCATGTTTTGATTTTTACAGGACAAATATCTTCAAAAGGTTCATTTTTCTCAGCATGCCATTCCACTTCCTGAGTTCATGCAGGTTTACCACTTTTTATTAATATCTAACTGAAGGATTTAGCTAATGTTATTTACCTTTTATTTTCACATATCCAATATGAGAGAAATTAAAATTTTTTGATCATGAAACATGGCTACCACAGATAGATGATCTTGAAGGTGCCAAGAGAGCAGGTGAACTATTTGGCTATCCTCTTATGATTAAGAGCAAAAGGTTAGCTTATGATGGGCGTGGAAATGCTGTTGCTCACAATGAGGAGGAGCTCTCTTCCGCTGTAGCTGGTAACATGTTTAGTTATTAAAGATTTAAGTGCTATTAATGTTGGTATTTCTTATGTTTGGTATTTGAATTGTGTTATTAACCATGTAATGCTCCAATTATCTTTTTTCTTTTTTGGATTGGTATGTTACACATGCACCTAATTGGTCTTTGTTCTTTTAATTAATATAAGTGGAAGCTTACATTTCTTTTTAACTTTCAATTGCGAATTTTTGCAGCTCTTGGAGGATTTGATCGTGGTTTATATGTTGAAAAGTGGGCACCCTTTGTAAAGGTTAATGAGGATATACTATTTAGTTTATTTTTTAGTTTTTCAATCTGCATTTATTCTTGACTCTATGTTTTTCTTTATCCTGCAATATGACATGCATATTTTAATCTTGGACATATGATTAAATTTGCAACATATATTAGTAAGAATTCTTTGGAGTGCCTCTAACTACAATTTAACTTGTTTGGTTCACTTGTATAATATGCCAGCATGTATTCATAATTAGATTTGATCATCCTATGTATGCTCCTAAATTTTCACCATTATGATTTGACAACTGTTTCTTTGATATTCATATGATCATTTGTATTATTTAAAGTAAGCATAAAGTTTCTCTACAACCTAAATTGGAGGAACTCCCTTCAAACTACTACGTGTCAACACTAGAGAGTGACTAGTCTCCCGGTCCAGCTGAAGCTCAACTTCAAAAATAACGCTGTTAACCTAGGTCTGACTGCTCTGTAGAAAGAGAGAAAAAAGTAGTCTAACTTCTGGGGTTAAGAGGGTTATTTATTGAATCTCAGCTTTAGGACCAGGACACTTGTCACTCTCTGGTGTTGACACATAGTAGTTTGGATGGAGTTCCTCCAATTTAGGTTGTAGAGAAACTTTGTCCTTGAAGTAGTTAACTTCATTTTTTCCTTTTAGGTAGTGTAAGGTGTGTTCTCACATCAACCAACTAGTTGCTAGAACTTCAGAAATGAAACATAGATACTCGTGAAATTGAAAAGAAGTTTGTTAGTTGGTTCTGTATTGCAAATTGCATAAAAAACACAATTTGTTAATCTTGTTCTTCTAAAAACTGTGTATAATACTGATATATGGCAGCCAAAACTGTTTTCTGAAGAACTGTATTAAAGTAATATTCTTTTACTTTAATGCATAAATTTTAATTAGTTTGTTTAGCTTACAACTCCTCTCCACTTTGACTTCTGAACATGCATACATTGATGCATTTTGAAAATATGTAGGTCTAGAAAACTGTCTAAATTGTTTACATTCCAATCATATTTTATTGCTGCAGCTTTTGTCATTAGTGTTTTAGGATAGTTTTTTAACTTTGTGGCTGCGTTTAACATGATGAAAACAGCTTTTAAATCCAGAAATTTAGACCTCATTTGAATTATGCTTTCATTTGATCAATATTGTTTTTTTTTTTTTTGGCTGAAGCAGTATGGTATTTCTTAATAGTGTGAAAGATAGAATCTTATAGATTATAGATATTATTTACTTCTTTTTTGGGAATAACTTCAGGAGCTGGCTGTCATTGTTGCAAGAGGAAGAGACAATTCTATTTTGTGCTATCCTGTTGTTGAAACCATTCACAAGTAAGATGTAGATTCAGTGTTTACATTGTCTATTTTCCCTTCATGGTTTAATCTTAAATGATGCAGAATTATGTGAGAAGCATTCACCTTTAGTATTTAGATGTTAACTTTACATCCCTATACTTCTCATTAAGGTTCTTTGATCTCTTGTAGGGAAAACATTTGTCACATAGTCAGGGCACCAGCTAATGTGTCATGGGATATTAGGAAACATGCTACTGATGTTGCCTACAAAGCTGTTAGTTCATTAGAAGGTGCTGGTGTGTTTGCAGTTGAATTGTTTTTGACTGGGGATGGTCAGGTTGTGTTTTTGCTTCTTTCTTTGAGACTGTTAAATGCGCACACACACACACACACATATATATATCTTTTTTTTAATACCTCTTGATGCTAGAATTGCTTCCTTTTTTGTTATCCTCCATATTTTTTCCTAATTTTGTTTCAGCATTATCTTCTTTTGGCTAATGAATTTATGTCCTGAACTCTTAACAGATTCTTCTAAATGAAGTGGCTCCTAGACCCCATAATAGTGGTCATCACACAATTGAGTCTTGCTACACCTCACAATTTGAACAACATTTGCGGGCTGTTGTTGGTCTTCCACTTGGTGAGCCATCAATGAAAACTCCTGCTGCTGTCATGTACAATATACTGGGTGAAGATGAGGTGAAGAACTTCTTTTTATTTTTTTATCTATCTAATATATAAAATGAATATGGCATGAAGCTGAAGTCATTTGTTTCTTTCAGAACCTATTTCTGTAACATACTTTCACTGAAAATATTCTGCTTGAAGTTTGTTAAAGTTGCAGCTAGAATTAGGTATAAGTCTGTGCTTGAGCTTGATGACTTTGTATACCATTGTGAATAACGAAATTTTAAGAAATTACAATTAATACAAATCAAACGTTCCGTCTGTCCTGGTTCTCATTAACTGATTTTCAGTTCTAAAATTATTTTATCTTGGAAAACTTGTTAATGTTGGTAAAAAAAGTAAATTGGAACATCAATGTACAACAAAATGTTTGAAATGTCTTTATTCAGCATAACTATCTTTCACTACCCCCTCCCCCCACATGTCAAAATGTCTCTCTCTTTTATTTATTTATTTATTAAATTTCAGGGAGAGCTTGGTTTTATTTTAGCTCATAAACTGATTAGAAGGGTATTGAGAATCCCTAGGGCTACTGTTCAGCATAACTATCTTTCACTACCCCCTCCTCCAAGATTCAAATCTCTCTTTTTTATTTATTTATTTATTAAATTTCAGGGTGAGCCTGGTTTTATTTTAGCTCATCAACTGATTAGAAGGGCATTGAGTATTCCTGGGGCTACTGTTCATTGGTATGACAAGCCAGGTATGTGAATTTCTTTTTCTTCTCTCTCTCTCTCACACATGCACACACACACACTACTTGATCTTTACCTCATACTTGACATTTTCCCGCATTGCCTTAATGACTTGGCAGAAATGCGAAAGCAGCGAAAGATGGGCCATGTCACAATTGTTGGGCCTTCCATGGGTGATGTGGAAGAACGATTAAAATCAATTCTGAAGGAAGAAGGTTCTGATTGTAAGGCTGCAGGTAATTGCACTAGGGACTTCTCATTTTTATTTACTGAATGTCACAATGGCCAATGCTGGTTAACCAAAAAGCAAGTTTTCTCTAGGAGGCACAAATGTTTTTGGAAGGTGTGGTGAGATGTTTGCATCTATGCTATCAATTAAATTTGACTTTGGTGCATCTTTTTGGAGCATATTTCCTTAAGTCAGTGATTGCCTCAATTAAATTTATTTATTCAATATTTTACATTTTCTTACATAAAAATATTCCTACATGCTACCCACACACACACACTATGTCGGGTAGTTTCCAGAATAATCAGCACTAATGCTACTTTAAATTTTCAGGCTATGAGCTTTGGGTTATTATATTTTGCATAAAAAAAGTCTTACTTTGGCTTAGGATGGAAAAGTGACAGTGTAGGGAGGGAAATTACCATAAGATTTTATTTTTAAGAGGCATAGATTCTAAACCGTTTGGAGATTACAATTTATCATTTCCATTTTAAAAATTGATTTAATTCTCCTTTTACCAAGATATTGCTTCTGCCAGTCCTCACTCTTCATTTATGATTTTTATTCTCTTGTGTGGTGGGGGGATCACCAATCTTTCATATAGCTATACCCTTATTATGTTGATGGTTGCAAGTGTTTTCCTTTTGTTTGAAGTTTACATGCCTTAAGTTTTGATTTTGAAAGTTTGTTACACTTAAATTGTGTTTATGTTGCTCCAATTCTGAATGCAGTGACACCACGTGTTGGGATCATTATGGGTTCTGATTCAGATCTTCCTGTTATGAAGGATGCTGCAAGGATTTTGAATATGTTTGGTGTGCCTTATGAGGTTGACTTCTAGTGAACTACAGGGTCTATTTTGGAATTCGGGAGTTATTGATCATTTAATTTTATTTTCTTGTATATTCCAGTTCTACCTTAACAAATTATAATATGCAGGTGAAAATAGTTTCAGCTCACCGGACCCCTGAAATGATGTTTTCATATGCCTCATCTGCCCTGGAGAGAGGCATTCAGATTATCGTTGCTGGTGCTGGAGGTGCAGCCCACTTGCCAGGCTAGTTTATTTGAACTATGCTCCATATATTGTTTCAAAGTTGCTTTAAATGTCTCACTGGAATTAATTGAGCTTTGTTGTGACTTGCAGGTATGGTAGCTGCACTCACTCCCTTGCCTGTTATTGGCGTCCCTGTGCGTGCTTCTGCATTGGATGGACTTGATTCACTCCTGTCCATTGTGCAGGTATATTATTTTCTTACTTCTAAATTATTACATTTATGGAATGGGTAAGTGTTGTAAAGATCCAATATCCTATGTTAGTTCTAAAAAACTAGGGCATTTAAATTGGATGTCTGAAATCCTGGGGTCCTAGGGATGCCCTTTTTCTGGTTTTTATAGTTGCTTATCCTTGATTAATTAATGTGTTTGCTTTATTTGTTGAGAGAAATTCTATTTTAATTCTTTGGGATGTGTTTTCTGGCACAGAGAATTACTATTATTCTTTTATTGTAATTTACAATTACCACGTATATTTCCTTGGCACAAAAATACTACTGAAATTAAGGCAAGTTGATGAAGGCAATATTTTTAAGCCTTGTTTATGAGGTGAAGAAAAAATATATATTTTTGAAGTAATTTAATTAATAGGTGCCTGGAGCAAAAAAAAAAAAATCATGGGTTCTGTATATCTATGTCACTAAATAAAAAAAATCAAAGATGCTGAATTTCTATGGAACCCCCCCCCAAACAAAAAAACAAAAAAAATCATTGGTGCTAAATATCTAACATCTGAATGGCACCTATCAAAAAACAAAAAAACATCTGAATAATGGAAGTATGTAGACGCTTGCTTAATCATGTTGAGATTTGCACAATCAGTTTCATTGCCTTAAAACATTGTCCAATTTTAGAGCCTCAGAAAAGATGGTGCTTCATTCGTTATCTCAAGTTCATGTTTGATTTCTACTTGCACTTTTTTTTTTTTTTTTTTTGGGTATTTGATCAGTAATTAAGAAGCTTTATTGAAAAAGGAGAAATAAGAAACACAGCAGAGGAAACAGTTTCCTTGGTACACAGGGAGTTTACAAGGAAAATTTGATCACCACAAAGTCCTAATTTTTATTTATTCCTTTGATGATTATGCAGATGCCAAGGGGTGTTCCAGTTGCAACAGTTGCAATAAACAATGCTACCAATGCAGGTTTGCTTGCAGTAAGGATGATGGGGATTCGTGATGCTGACCTAATGGCAAGGTGGGTTTTTTTCTCTCTTCCCTCTCTGGAAGTAAAGCAAAACTTTGTGTTGGCTATGAAACCAAAGAAAAAAGAACTTTAGTTCACAAGTCTTGCATGAGCTGATTCTGGAATGATATCCTTTGCAGAATGAGCCAGTATCAAGAAGACACAAGAAATGATGTCTTGAGAAAAGCAGAGAAGCTGGAAAAGGATGGTTGGGAGTCCTATTTGAATCCATAAGTACATAACTGCTTTGCCTGCCATATGCATGATTTTTGTGAGTTTGACACACTATGGAAGTTCAAGTTTGGAGAACACATTACCACAGCGAAATTTGGAATTAACTAAAGAATATATCCAAAGAGGATCAATATATGTAGGATGAATGCAAAAATGTGTTAACAGAAAGAAGTTCAGGTGAGGATGGAACTGGCAATTTTGCTTCAGTTTTGAGAGATCAAGGACAGAAAACAGAGGGCGTTTGTGGGACTGGGAAGAAGCCTTGTATCCATTGTAGTTGCTATAAGGGTCCACTGTAGCAGTTGAGTTGAATGAGTCAAAAGAACTTTTTATCCCTTTAGTTGCATAAGGGTGTCCTTTTGACCTTAATATTTAGATGGTAATCAATGATTGATTACAGCACTGAGTTCTTGTACGTTTACAATGAACGATTTTTCTAACTGGTCTCAAGCAATTGTTCTGCCATTGAAGGTCAGCGAGCTGCTCAATTCAAATCTATGATATCTATTGGTAGGCTTAAGCTTGTCTTTGGATGGTGGCACAGCAACATGTTAATTGGATTTAAATATAGATTTGAATATATCATAGTCTATTCTTGTTATTCTTCTGGATAAAAGCCTGGAGAATCTTACACTTCAAATTTCTTGGATTTACCTCTAATCCTGGAAGTTCATATTATTTTCTTGTACTCTGCAATGTTAGCACTAATACGGTAATACCCTTCTAAAACGTACTAATAAAATACCAGTCTACACCAACCTATATCAATTATAACGATGGATTTCAGGTCTTTCAGCTACTACCAGAAAAATAATTTAGAAAATAAAAAAGGTTATAAAATTGGGTTAGTATACTTAGACTAATATTTGGGCATATAAGATATTTGGATTTTAAGTATTAACTAGTATTGAGATATTTCATTCTCCTTGCCTGATCAAAATGTCAATATGGCATTGACTACTTTGACATCTTCGTCTGTAACTTGGATTGCCTATCTGGAAGGGTGAAAAGCTTTAAGGAATGGGAAACAAAAGTGCTAATAACGAGATAATATTACTGGTAGGCTAGGCTCAAAATTGAGCAATTTTGCTATCATTTTAGTTTTTCAATCACATGTTTGTTTGTATTAACAAGAAAAAAAACACATAATTTAATGAAATCCTTCCCTCTAGACCTTCTCTTTTTTCTTTTTTTCTTTTTAATTGTGGTTTTCATGTATATAGCTAATTTAAAAAGAAAAAAAAAGTGTTTGGCCAATCAAATTATTAGGTAATTCTTTGTATTTATCTCAAAAGCCACTCTCTTATATAAATACATTGACATATAATTAATGGGATGGACCATCTGATGGATAATTTTTGTTTTTGTTTTTGTTTTTTGTTTTTTGTTTTTTTTTTGTTGGGGGGGGGGGGGGTGTTTAAACTTTTAATAAACGTACTCGTATTCAACAACATTAGTTTTCCAAGACCCGTTTCAACATTCCTTAAGGTCATACATTGCACACTATCAGAAAAGCCATTATAGTGGTGCATAAAGACTGCTCTTCTAGCCGTGAAACAAATATGCGCTATGGTGACCCTAAATAGTGAATAGAACATGATTATTCAAGAAAACATTAGATTTTCAAACTAGGCAAAGGCCCTTTGTCTTGTGCAGCCACATTCTTTAAGACAGTCAACACTTGCTTGGTAGCATAATTTTCAGAGAATATGGTAATCGAAATTATTGGCATCTCAATTGTTTTGAGAAGTTCTATTGAATAATAAAGTCATAGGCCATACAGTGACGACCATCTCTCCTCTTTTTAAGATCTTCTCAATCTTACCTTCTCCTTATACATTGCAATGGCTTTGCTGACCAACAAAGGAGCTTCTTTTTTTTTTCTTCCACTCATCGATGGAACTATGATGTCTTCTTGAGTTTTAGCTGTGAAGATACTAGTTATGGATTTAAGTGTTGAAGCCGAATCTAGCCACACACACAAAAAGATTTTGTATTTTGTTACTAGTAATTGGAATAGAATATCTGGTTCAAAAGATTCTCAGAAGCAGAGTATGTAATTTTGTGTTGATCCTCCCATTCATAACTAGTAGTCGTTTACTCATGCAAGAAAATTTGTCAAAAAATATTTATAAATGATTCATATTTGAGTGTGTGTGTGTATATATAAGATGAAAGCTATAAGATTGAATCCCTAATATTCTTGTACTTAAACAACAAGTTTGAATGGTTAAATGTTCTAAGTTTGATGAATTCACAATCATAGCCTTAATTACTCCATTCTGGACTCGCAAAAGAAACTTATAAATTCATGCTCCTCTAGCAGTCACAATTATTATGCCATTTAAGCTACCCTTTGAAATAGTGCTTCTCATTATTGGTACATTTTGTATTTGATAAACAGATATGCAAGTCAAATGTTTATTTTAAATTTGCAAGGTTGAAAGATTCGTTTGGTTGAAAACACAATTGGTGCTATCTAACACATTTCTGCTTTGAAGTTATTTAATTAATTAGAGTGAGAGGCCCAATTTGACACCAACAGGTATTTACTGAACTATCTCTAGCCATGCAACTATAAGTAGATAATTTATATAAGGTTTGCCCGAATGTTGAGTTGCATACACACAACACAAAAGTTTAATATACAACCAACACGAAAGTTAAATAACAATTAATTTTGAAAACATAATGTAAAAGACGTTTCATATTTACCGATATCCCAAAGTTTTATGGAACATCCTAAGTATTTTTTTAGCTGAACATGACTTTCTGTAACTATAAGCCTTTAGCAAGAACTTTCAATATCCGATCAAATTTACATGCACGACCACTTAGTAACTGAAAGAAGACTTTCACTTATATGGTACCTGTGGATGCAAGGGCTCATTTTTAGGAAAATGCGGTGTCTACTGTACCATCGAACCCCAAACTAGTTAACACGTGCGCTTTTAGCCTTTGATAGATTCAAGATGTTTTCTCTTTCCTTTAGACCCAATTTTTCCACCATGTTCGATTCTAGGGTACTTAGTCCTGATACCAAGCGTCTTAATCATCACAGAATTCCTGATTATAACTTGAGGTAAGTTTTCAACAACTCGATAGAACTCGACTATTTGGTTTTCTTCCACTTTATCCATGTGGATGAGTGCACTATCAAGTACACAATTCAGTGTAAACATCGTCTTTGGCCAAAAAAATTTGAGAATCATCTTCAATTGAATTATTTAAATTTAGAACAGAATTTGGATGCATGTTTGATTCAATAACTCAAGGAAAAAAAATGAATTGATAGGATTTTCTTTGACTGTACTATGCTGGCCCTACGATTACAAATAGAACTACATAAGATTTGAAAGAAACTATTACAACTCGATATAAAGGGAAGATAGAAATCTTGATATCGAAGATAGGAGCTCAACATCACCTTTCACATCCAGCGAAGTGATATCCCTCTCTGAACTGCAAACACAGACATTAAAAACCCATCAAATTTTCCCCATAACTAAAACAATAGTACCAATACAAAATAAGTTTTTCATTGAAGTCCTTAACATCGACACAGTAAGCAGCAAAAAAATAAAAAATCAGAGAGCTTTAAAAAAGAGCATCAAGCACTTTCATTTCCACCTTCGTGTCTGTGTACGAAATTGATATTAGTCACATTGAAAACTATAAATAAGTTACTGATTCTACACAGAAGATTCAAAACCCATCAACCTTTTTCTTTTCTTTCATAACTAAGAATAGTACTAACACAAAATAAGTGAATCATTGAATCCATACCATCCAAATTGTGAGCAGCACAAAAACATTGATTCAAAGAACACTAAAAAAAGCATATCAAGCGGATTCTCAAATTCAGGAGTTGAAGAAATGTATATTTAGCTAAGGGTATTTTTCACCATTCTATTACCTAAAGAAGCACCATAGTTTAGTTGTTGGATGCCTGAACAATTAAGTGCTTCCTTCCTAACAAAATCCATGTATTTCGCTTTCACTTTCATTATGACACCACAAATGGTTCCTAAGAGCACACTACTGTGCAAATAGCTCAAATGCAATAAAGTGGAGTACAGCTTAATTAACCTAAGACTTCATTCCATGTGGAGATTTTTATAACAGTATAGTGAAATCACAAAAGTTAATGTATAAGGTAATATCATCCTCTCATTCATTGCAACTTCTCCATAACAAAATAAAATGATTCCATTTCAATTCAAACCTCATTAACAATGAAATTTTTATTAGGGGCTAGCAAGATGAAATAGAAGGTATGTTATCAATATCAAATTCTAATAAAAAGAACAAAACCCTCAGGTATTTTATCAAACACTTGCGTGAATGTAACAAAAATCAAAATTTATGATAGGGAGAAGGGGTGGTTTTTTAGAGATTATAAATGTAGCTTCTTGTTTAGCAAATACTTATTTGATATTCAAGTAGACAACATAACTATTTAAATAATAAAAAGGACAAAATAAAATAAAAGACAAAAATACCTTAAAATTTGCCATGAAGAAATGAAACATAGATCTAATTTGGCTTCGGGAAAAGGGGATACATAAAATAACAGGTTTTAGTACATGCAAAGCAAACATCAATGTGATAAACTCTTTGACTTGAGAAACAAAATAAATTAGTAGTGGAAGAGTCCAATTAGTTGGAAAAGGGAGTGGAACAATGATATCACAGTTACGTGTAATGTATAATTGATAGAAAGAATATGGGGAGAAGTGACTGCACTAAAGTCCCAAAGACCAAACTGAAATCTCTTAATCTTTTGCATTTATCTGATTGCTGAAGTGAGGTCACAAATCATTATTTTGAAAGGAGATGAACAATGTATATGTAGCTTAGGTAGTGAATCTGGCCTTGGCATTTTATGAAATCTGGTCTTTCAGCAAAACGTTTGGCTAATTTAAAATGTCAGCCCAGTTTTTGCAGAACCAAGAAGTTAGTGTGGAATGCTAAATGCAAAATTAGTGAGCCATAAGGCAGAACTTTATGCTCTCCCACATGAAATTTCTGCTTTATTTATATATATATATATATATATATATTGTTTGATTGATAGATTGATGATTCCTTAGAACATCACTAAAGCAGAAGATCCACAAAACATCTCTATGCTATTGCCTCTAGGTTTAAACTGAATGAACACTTCAAACAACCTAAAATGAAAAATGAAACAGCAAAGCTATTGATATTGATATGGATGGCAGCATTTAGATTAACAGGACCTTGAAGAATTTACCATTCTGAGCATTACATGATTCAACCTGCCTTGATAGAGCTATTGCATTTTGGTCTCTAAGGGTTGAACCTAAAACACATAAATTTGCTTCATCATTGGATTTAATATCATAACAATATAAAAACAACTATAAAATTGACAAAAAAAAGAGATACAATTGCAGAAATCTCAATCACCTGTCTTTTAACCTAGTAAGGATCTTAACATTGATTATTGCAAGAAATTTCTCAAGAGTTGCATTGTCTTGCACTTTCTATCCAAGCCTAGAAGTTCTCAATAGTAAAACCAAAAATGAAAAGATAGTAAATAAAAAAAACAGTAATTATTGGAGCAATGTGATAAATAAAAAAGTGTGGGCCAATTTTGTCCCTATACATTTAATTGTGTCACTTTTGTCATTCAAATTTTAAAATTAGGGTCCCTCAACTACTAATTGTGCCAATTTCATCCTTCAACTTTCAAAATCAAATCAATTGTATCCTTATATGTTGACTTGATTGTGTCAGTTGAGAAACAAAATTGACACAAATAAATGTGTAGGGATGAAATTAAACCACCCCCACTGTTAGAGGACCAAAAGTGTAAGTTTGTTTTGCCACTTAACGCAAGCTATATACCTGGGATTTTATTAAACATCATGACTTAACTTGCTCCCATAGTCTCTTTGAGAGAGGATACTCAAAGAACAGGTGGTCCTACTCTCAAGGAAACTCCTGTAGAACACACGCAAAATATCAACACGATAGCCCCATTTAAATGCCCTGCCTTGAGTGGAAAGTCAGATCACTTTCTACCACTTCTTTTCAGGAGATATAGTTCTTAACTTATTTACTTCTAAGCTAATTTACAATAGAACTGCAATGTTACGTCATTTCTTCTAAATACGATTAACCTCAATACCTTCTACTCACAACATGGTTCAATGCATTATTTATTTATTTTTAAGAAGAAGAGAATAGAATTGCACCTAAATGAAATCAAATGCTGAAGGATATTTAAACAATTACATACCAACTATTGCAAAAAGGAAAGAAGAGTCAATATCTTCTACTACTACTACTACTAATAATAATAATTAATAAATGAAAATCAGGAAATCTTTTTCTATAACAAATTACAGTGATATTCGTTCATATATCAAAATCTCAAGATGAAAAAAAAAAAGTTAAGAAAAGTTATCAAGCCTATACCTTCTATTTGACTTATAGCTCACCTAACTTCTATATATAACTGCAATATCAACTTGAAACTTCATTAAAGTTGAACTCAAGGTTTTTATTTTTGGTTGAAAAGTAATACTATTTAGATTCAACATACATAACAAATGTATACAGTATTTTATAAATAATAATTACAAAGCCTAGTAGCTTGATTTACATATGAATGAGGCTTTAAATTTAGAGAAAGAGAGAGAGAGAAGAAAGTGGCAAAGGCACGCAAAGATGTAAGTAAAGAAGGCAGCCTAGCTTGGAATCAAGGTTGTTTTCAGATGGAGGCATATTTCTTCGAAGTTTGATTTATATGTTCTAATTGTCTTTGATGATGGATACAGACTGGAGTCAGAATCATCTTTGACAAAGGTAAGGATGAACCCAAATCAAATGCATCATTAAATCCCAAACCTAGCCAACCTATAGGTAAGAATACTCACCAGAATAATGATCACTAAAGCTAAACCTAAAATGTAAAAAGAAATAACAAAGCTAAACCTTTAGACTAGTTAGACCTTTCAACATTTTACCACATTGAGCGCATAACATGATCCAACATGCCTGGATAGATCTATATCACTTTGGTCTTTAAGAGTTGAACTTGAAACACCTAAATTTTTTTATCATTAAATTTAATATCTTAATAGTAAGATATGTTAAATAAAAATGCAAATATAGAAATTGAAAAAAAAAAATTTAAGGATATGGTACAAAACCCAACCATAAAAATCAATAAAGAGAGAAATAGGACCTTAGTGTTAAACATAGAGGTCTTGATCTATTTAAGTTCAAGAGCACAGAGGTTATTGATATGTTTTGAAACATCGGAGGAAACAACCTTGAACCTTACTGGTAAAACAAATTAGATCAATAAAAGACAAATATTATAAAAACAGAAAGGTGGAAAGAGATCTTGAGCTTACCAATTACTTTAACAACAACAATGCTAACCAGCTGCTTTAGAATAAATAAATCATACAAATCAAACTCTAATTTTATAAATAATAATTACAAAGCCCAGCATCTTGATTTCCCTTTGAATGAGCCTTTGAATTTAGAAAAAAAGAGGGAAGAAAGTGACAAAGGCACCTAAAGATGAAACCAAAGAGGGAAGCATACCTTGGTAAAGACTGGTGTCCTGTGTCTTTAGGGACCATGAAAAAAGATTGATATTCTCCTAAATCACAATTCTGCGCTGTCTCCATTGATAAAAAAATGAAGAAGAAGAGAGTGAATGAGGATGATGAAGAAGTGAGTGTTTAGAGAGGCTTCTTCTTTTGCCTAGTCTTGCCACATGGACGGGGCTGGAGGAGAGCTTTGCTTTCTACTAGGCTTCACCATTTGTGTCAGATTCAGAGTTGGTTTCTTTTTTGCAGTCAAAGTTAGATTCTGGCATGTCCAAAATCTCCTCCTTGGTTGAAAATCCCATCGATCTAGAAACGAGGAAGACCCACAACAGATGCATTCTACAAAGACTCCCAACCATTTTATGAAATCAAAGTGATTTCGACAAATCACAACATAGTACAACATGCCTTGGAAACCTTCTTGAAAAACTATAGCAAAACCAACCACAAATTGTCTTGACTAGTTATTTTTTTCCACCACGTCTTTGGGCATTCTTCTTCAGCCTTTGAAGTATGATATGTTGCTCTAACTTGACCATCCTTACAATCCACTTTGGTTTTCCAATTTTAAACATAAGATATCCCATCATCATTCCAAATATCACTCCACATCCATAACCCATCAATACAGCTTGCCAACCAAACCCATTGTCAGTCTCTAAATTGTCTTCCTGTTGTAAGGTCAATGGTTGTTGCATATTCTTGACAATGGAAAGCCACATAATCCTAGGTTTTCAGTGTATGAATCATTATCAAATGTATTGAATTGCTTTCCTGAAGTTATGTGTCCTGTAAGTTGGTTATGTGACAACTTTAAGACTTCAAGCCATGGTAGATCTACCAATTGCCCAGGAATCTCCTCGATAAGCTTGTTGAAAGAGAGGTCTAACCATTCAAGATTTTTCAAATTTCCAAATGATGATGGAATATAACCTGTAAGGTTATTGTGAGAAAAGTTAAGCCCCTTCAGTAATTTTAGCCTCCCAATTATCTTTGGCATCTTTCCTTTGAAATTATTATTTGAAAAATCAATGGTCGTGAAGACAATTTGGATTCTCACCAACTCAATATAATTTCCTTTCATCATCACATTCAAAGAATCCTGATAATACTCCTCTCCCATATATTTCAACGCAACTTTTCCTTCATCCACATTTGTCATGGCTTTCAAATATTTGAAATATTTTATTGGCAAAGGACATTAAACTCATTGTTAGAGATGTCTAGGATTTGCAAATTTGGGAAAGGAAATTTGGTCCTAGGATTGCCTATACGACCTTGAAATTTGTTTGATCTTAAGACAAGAACCCGCAAATTTAAAAGACCTTCCAACCAATAAGGGAAGGTTCCATTTATCTTATTACTTCCAAGATCTAGAACTTCCAAGTTCCAAGTTCCTACAATTTGCCAAAGATTGTGGCAATGGCCCTTCCAATTGATTGCCATTAAGGTTAATATTCCTAAATCTATTTCTCGTGGAAAATGTTGCAGGGATGGTACCATGAAGGATATTCATTTGCAAATCCAACATTGAGAGGACATTAGAGTGTACCAAACACTTAGGAATCATGCCACTTAAGTTGTTATGAGACAAGTCTTGAATGTCAAGGGCACTTGCGTTGCAAATTGAAGAAGGGATTTCTCCAGTGAATTTGTTATTTGAGACAAACAAATATTGTATACTAAGAAAATTTAGAGTGGGAAATGGTCCTTGAAACAAGTTGTTGCGAAGATCAAGAAAATATAATGAATCGCTCCCCACATGCCCCAACCATCTTGGAACTTGACCATAAATTCTATTCTTAGAAAGGTCTAAGAATTCTATATTTGTTGGTGTTCTCAAGAAAATTGGGAATTCACTAATGTTGCAAGAAGACAAGTTCAAAGTGTAAAGATTGGGCAGGGTATAGGTGACATTATTGTTGATGCTAACTAAGTTATTTGAAAAATCAAGATAGTAGAGATTTTTGAGCTTTGAAATCATTTCTAACTCCAACATAATACTCCAATTATTTGATGAGAGAGATAGATAAGTAAGGTTAACAAATGTAGATATTGACCTAGGTATAGAGCCCTGTAGCTTATTATAACCCAAATCAAGATACTCCAATGAATTGGACTTGAATTCACCAATCTCACCAATAAATTGATTACCATTAATATATAATTTCACCAAAGATGGCAAACTGAACAACCAAGATGGCAGTGTCCCATTTAGGAAATTTGAACTTAAGTAGAGATCTTTTAGATTCAAAAGCCCACTTATGTGATTAGGAAGGGGACCAACAAGTTGATTGTTGTGAAGGTATAAAGTTGAGAGATTGGGCAAGTTGAATAGTGACAACGGAAGCAAACCTATTGAAATATAACCCAATAATTAAAACAAATTGTTAGTTCATGTGAATGCCAAAAAAAAAAAAAAAAAAAAAAAAACTAAAATTTAAAAGTGGCAATTGAATCTCACCGCTGAAACTATTAGATGCTAGAGCCAAATAAGTAATTTGTGTGAAGTTACTGAGTGATGATGGAATTGACCCTGTAAAATTGTAATTATAAAGAACCAAAACCTTCAAGTACTTCAAATTGCTGATAGAATCAAGAAATTCTCTTGAAAAGCTTATCGAAGAGAGATCTAAGACCTTCAGGGAACTACTGTTCCAATTACACTTTGGAGGAGAACCCAAATCAAGATTGTCATTTTTTCCTAAATCAAGGGTTTGTATACTGGGAAGACAGAGGATGTTATTTTCGAGTTTTCCATGCAAGTTACATTGATGGAGACTAAGAGTTGTGAAAGAGGAGGATAGATTCATCAAAGAATTAGGTCTAATTGAGGACATATTTGACCAATCTAGAAGAAGTTCCCTTAACTGAGTAAGGTCATGAATGACTCTTTTCCATACTGGTGTTTCAATTAAAAGGCCATTGTTGTAAGAAAGATCAAGTGAAAGCAGCGAAGACAAATGAGAGATTTCGTACGGGATTTTGCCAGAAAAACAGGAAAAAGAAAGGTTAAGATGAGTCAAAGTCTTAAAGTTGCCAAACTTAGACGAAATTAGGTAGAAATTGAAGCAATTGCCAGCGAGATTCAAGGTCCTGAGATGGGGACGAAAGAAGAGGGGTACTGTTGGAATGAATGGGGCCTCTAAGCCAGCTGCAGCTAAGGTCGAGGCCAATAACATGGCGTGTGGTTTGGTCACAGACGACGCCATCCCAAGTACAGCAGTCTGTATCCTCCTTCCAAGAGGCTGTCTTTGGATAAGAATTATCACACATATGAATATTATATCTATATTCAGGATACTCAGCATCTTTATCAAGAGGAGGAAAAGCATCTCTATGAAGAGAAAGAGAGTGATTAAAATGGAGTAAAGCAGAGCAAGGTGAGATTGAAGACAAGGAAGAAGAAAGAGAAAATGGAGTAGAATGAAAGAGGAAGGAGAGTAGACACAAAACTTGATACTTCCAACACAAACACCCCATTTTGATTTTGAAAGACTAAGAAAATATATATCTGATTTTTTTGGCTGAATAAAAATATATCTGATGTTAAGAGGGAGGGTTGGGATGAGATGAATATTTATAGTGCTTCCATTCCAATTTCCAAGTCAATCAAAGTCGTTGGCGTTATTGCGTTTGGCAAGTTTTTGGAAAGTGCTTTATATCCCAAAAGGCACGTTTGGGTATCGGACCAGCTGAGTCCAATACAAAAAAGAAATAAGTAATTGAGGGAAGTTGTTATTATCCCCAAGTACCCTTAGTTTTATTTCCAAATCCCAATTTTACCCTTAAGTTATATGACATTCACATGGGGATGAAGTTGCTGCAATGTTATTAAAACTGCAACACAAGCTTTTTTTTTTTTTTTTTTTGAAGCTAGAACCAAATGAATATCATTAATGAAGAATACAAGAATCCAAATACAGAGCATCAACTGCTGGTGGAGGATTCTTCTCTAACCATACAGTTTCATTATCAGATAATCTAGCAAATCTAGCCAAAGCATGAGCAACACCATTGGCACTACGCCTAACACAATTGACTGAAAAGGATCTAAAACTTGCAATCAAGCACCAAATATCTTCATAAATAAACCCAAGCCGAGCTAGATTTTGGTTGAGCCTGTGCCACTGTCTTCAATACCCGTGCGTTGTCACCTTCCAAAATCACCTCCATAAACCCTGCATCTATAGCAAAGAGCTTTACGGCAAGCCAGCACCTCCACCTCTTCACTATCCCTCACAGCCCCACCCTTAGCCGAAATAGCAGCCATCACTTCACCATTCCTATTACGAACCACATCCCATAACCCGAATCAGCTCCATCATTAAAACACGCTTCATCAAAGTTTAGCTTGAAGAAATCTCCTTGTGGTGGCTGCCATGCCTGACTTGCTGGAACCGGAACTATCACAGGTACACTTAGATGCTCCTGCGCCTCATGAAACTCTCTCAAATAATCCAAAGCCCGCTGGTATGACCGTGATGGATGTTGAAAAGCTCCCCCATGCAACACAAGCTACAATATTTGTAATTTCCTCCTTAAGAATAAAGGATTAAAGGTTTCCTATCCTTTAACGTCAAATCCATATATATATATATACAGGGGCGGAGCCACCTTATGCATTGGGGGGGCCATGGCCCCTCCAAACTTTTTTAAAACCTCTCTAATTATAAGTAAATCTAGGCTACAATCATTTTGAGTTAAGAGCTGGCCCCCACAAGATTAAAAGATTGGCCCCCCCTCCAACACATCACTCATAAAATTCTCCCCACCCCAAATTCTAACTGTGCAATCATAAAAATTAACCCCTCTTGTCTTTCCCATTCTTCTCTAAAGCATGATATCCATGTCCATATATTTTTAGTTCTTAGTTATTCAATTTTTGTCAAAGGATAATACTGAGGTGTAGTACATTAGATTACCTGATTAAACTCATATATATTGAATTTAATTGTACTTAAAAATAATATCATTGTTTGTATTTTATTGGACATGTTAAATATGTGCTTGAATTTAATTGAAGAACCTAATATATTACACTTAAAACATTGTACTTAAGTTTTACACTTTCTCAAAACTATTACAATATCTCCTTCCACTTTACAATTCCACAAAAGACTCTCCTCATCACTTGGTGCTCTCTCTTCAGTTTCTTTTCATTAATTCTTCCACAGGATGCTCTCATGTAATCACATTTTCATTAGTTTCTCCCTCTTCCTTAACAAAGAGTTTTCTTATTTAAAGCTAAGCAAATATTGAGAAATACCAACTTTTTCTTCTTCTTCTTCTTCTTCTTCTTCTTCTTCTTCTGCAATTTTGTTGTATACTTATATTTGATTTCTACGAATGTTCTGGACTTATGGATTTTCAAAAAAATAGGAGAAGCTCAAAGAAAAAAAAAAAAAAAGACTTAAGATGCTTAATTGGTGGATTAACTTATTAGTATTTTGATTTTTGAGTGCTATAGAATCACACTGACAAACAAATTCTATCAATAAGCTTGTGTTATAGATATAATGTACTTTGAGTTTTTCGTTGAATCAAAATGATAGTTTTACCTTGGCCCCCCCCAAGCAAAAATTTCTGGCTATGCCCCTGTATATATATATATATATATATATATTTTCAGTTACTTAACTTCCTCTACCGTTTGTTATATATTAAAAAAAAACTTATACTTTTTATTTATTTATTTTACATTAAGTTATTCTATTGTATTTTATATTCAATTTTTTTTGAGAGAAATTCAATCTATTTTATATTCAAATTTGATAACACAAATTTGCTTATATAGTTATACTGTTATAAATTGATAATTGATAATGTAAATGAATGTCTAATTATTAGTTCCCTAGTTTTTTTTTTTTTTGAGGAACAAATTAATTCTCTAATCTAATAACACAAATTTTTATTTTATTTTATTTTATATTATCATGTAGTACAATCTAAACTTGAATTATTGGTATGTATTTGATTTTTTTTTCTCATTATTATTTTGTGCATCATGATAATGAAAATAAATAAATAAATAATCACTATCATTAAGAAGTTGTTAATAATAATAAAAAATAATTATGATACTAATAAAAATAATTACTAAGTCAAAAACTATATTATAATAATAATAATAATTATTATTATTATAAAATAATAATAATTTTATTAAATAATCATATATATATATATATATGTATATAAGTGCAAGCCAAACATTAGTTTTTTCAAATTACTTTCTAACCGTTTTTACTAAATACTTAACTTTTTTAAAAAGCTCAATTCCATTAAACACTTTTTAAAACCACACCATTTTTTTAGAAAAGCACAACTTTAAAGGGGCAATGTTTAGGGACACAATAATTCACAATTTTTGACACAATTTACCACAAGATAAATTGCAGTAAAAATTGTAGATTATTTTGTGTCCCTACCATTTTCTATCTTAAAAATCTAATCAATAATGGAGGTATGTTCATTCTGCACATAGGACCTTGAGTTGTTGGATTAGAGTATCCAACACATATATGATAGACTTGGCCTTGTCCAATAATCAATCAGTCAATTTTAGTCAAAAAGAAAAAATGATGCACACTCCTTAAAAATCTGATCAATAATGCAGGTACATTCATTCTGCATATAGGACTTTGAGTTGTTTAATTAGAGTATCTAGCATATATGATAGACTTGGCGTTTCCCAACAATCATTTAGTCAATTATGGTCAAAAAGTAAAAAATGATGCACAACCACCAATTGGACAAGAGCGTCAAAGAACCATCAAATTGATAGAAATTATTTGAATTTATTTTTTATTTATTTGAGAAAGAGAAGTGATACCTCTATAATATTTTCACAATATTTTTACTACTACTAATAACTTGCAACTTAAAATTTGTTGTGAAAATATTGTAGATATAACATTTTTATTTGAAAATTTGAATTTTTTTTTTTTTTATAACATGTAATTCATTTTTTATAAGCAGAGCATGAAATTTTTTATTTTTTATTTTTTATTTATATAGATATGGTAGAATTTAAATATATAATGTCAATGATTGTTCTTACTAATAAGATAATATACCAGCTGTTATTTTTTTTTTATTATTATTTTTTTGCAAACGGTTGTAGAGTATACAACACGTTTGGGTCATATTTTCCAAGAATCATTTAGTCAAAATGGCTAAAAGCAATTAATGATGCACCCCCGCCACTTGTTCTGTCTCTCAAGTTTACAGAAATTTTTTCTCAAAAAAAACAAAAACCAGTTGACAGAAATGATTATACTACTAGAGTTGTTTAATTTGAAAAAAAAAAAAAAATCAACGAAGAATCTTATTTGGAGAGCTTGTAAGGGCATTTTAAAGACTCGTGTGTTATCATTCGAGTCTTTAACAAAAGGCATTGTCCTAAATTTTCTTATGCTCACTCATCTATTCATGCTTTGAGGTATGAAATTTGTTCCCTGGATAAGTTACAACAGTGTGGGGGGAGGCATTTCATAGGCATGGTGGATTTTGCTTTGAAGCGGCTATATATTCTAGAAATTGGAAACTTTTGCGACTGTGGTGTGAATGCTGTCAATGCTAACAACGTTTTGAAATGAAAGTCGTGCCAATGGAATATACCATGAGATTATAATAGGACCATGAGTTGTTTGTTAGATTAGAGTATCCAACGCGTATTCGATAGACTTGGAATTGTCCAACAATCATTTAGTCTATTTTTGCCAAAAAGACCCACTACTTAGATAGGAGCGTCCAAGAACCGTCAAGTTGACACAAATTACTTGAAATTATTTCTTTGAGAAATTGCATTTTTTATATAAAATGTTATTCCTTTTTCCAAGAGGATCATGTAATTTTTTTTTCTTTTATACATACGGTAGAATTTAAATTTACGGTGTCTTTCATATTATTCTTATCAAGAAGTTAAAACTATAAATTTAACTTTATTTTGGGTTTAGTGTCACTTCTTTTAATTCAACACAACATATGTATTAACCATTGATTGCAAAAAGAAAACTCATAGTTCTACCCAAATCGTAAAGGTGTATACCAAGGTGTTGAAAATGGAAGAAATGAATACACCAAACCAAATCAACATGTACCTAAATATAAACGCAATCATATTGGTGGTAATATAAAAGAGAAATGTACACTTTCAAACCAAATCAAGTAATACAATGAAAAAAGAAAAGAAAAAAAAGATAACAATCTGCCCATCTTTACTCCATGTATATCGTATTGGACTCCAATGGCAAAGCAATCCTACTTACAACCTGTTCATAAAAACTAAATTTTTTTTTTAAAAAAGGAAGGAAAAAACCAAAATTATTAACACATTAAACTAAATACAACAACCACTATTATAAACATAGTGAAATAAATAATACAAAGAAAAAAACCAAAGAGAGAATTTGATTCTTTTTGTAGTACTAAACTACCACCAAAACAAGGGTGGGAAAAAATTGAGAGACAATCTAAAAGAAAAAGAAAGGTGTGGGGTATTTTAAAATAGAGATAGTGTGTACTCACTTTTAGGTAATGCATCTAATGGGAATGAGATAGTGTGTACTAATTTGATAAGTAGTAAAAATTTGATGGCAAGATGATTAGATTGGATATGCCACGACATTTACACCCATTAAAAAAAAAATCAAAATTGTCACACTTTAACACAATAACCAGAAAATTTCTTTTGTTTGTGTTACTATTACATTCCATTTCCCTTACCCTGAAACATGGGGGTTCTAAAAATAAAATGAAAAACCATGATTGAGAGTTTAGGATAAATTACTTGTGGTTAGTAGAATCTTCTACTAAACAAATTGTAAAAATTAAAAATTAAAATTCTTGACTGAATAAATTTGAAGTTTAGATTAAATTTGAAAACCAAAGTAAAAGTGGTCCTATTTTGTAAGCAATGTTGTACATGTGAGTTAGGGATGTATTTTTACCAAGTTGCCTTTCAATTTTGTCTCTACTTAAACCTAAGTGTATATATTATTTTTAAACCAATGAAATGTCCAACCAAAATAAGGGTAGATTTTGTTGTGTAAGCGAGATTTAGAATATACAACACATTTGGGTTGTTTCTATAAAAATAAAATTAAAAATATTTGGGTAGAATTTTCCAAGAATGAGATTATCCAACACGTTCGGGTAACATTTTCCAAGAATGATTTAGTCAAGATTGTCTAAAAGCTACTTAATGATGGGAAAAACTATCATGCACCCCCACCACTTGGATAGGAGTGTCCAAGAAATACAAAAGTAGTTAGGTGTTCTTGTCTCTCAAGTTGATAGAAATTTATTCTTAGAAAAAAGCAGTTGACAAAAATTACTTGTCCAATTTGACTATAAAAAAAGAAGCTGTTGAACTTATTTCTTTTCTTTCTTCTTGTTTGTTTTTGTTTTTGAACATCATATTTTTCTTTTTCTAGTGTTGAATGACATGTATTATTGTTGCTATGATTTTTAGTTCTCATAAACTATTAATTACTAAAGATTCATGCTTGTTTGGGATGCATTTATAAGCTGACTTATTGCTTATTTTTTTTTAACAGCTTTTACCAAATACTTTATTTTATTTTATTTTTTAAAAAACCCAATTTTATTAATCACTTTTTAAAACTGACACTTTTCAAAAAAAATGAAATTTCAAAAAATTGAACAATAATGTAGGTTCATTTATGCCCGTGGGGCCATGAGGTTTTGGATTAGAATATCCAAAATGTATATGATAGACTTGCCATTGTCCAACCATCATTCCATCAATTTTGGCCAAAAAGTTAAATGATGCACACTCACCACTTGGATAGGAGCGTACAAGAAATGTCATGTTAACACAAATTACATGAATTTAATTCTTTGAGAAATTGAATTTTTTTATAAATATAGTAGAATTTGAATTTATGATATCCACTCCACTTCTTGATGATTATTTCTATCAATAAATTAAGATACCAACTAATTTTTTGTGTACCCACACATTTGGGGAGTATTTTCCAAGAATTATTTTGGTCGAGATTGGCTAAAAGCTATTAACTCCCACCAGGCCCACCACATGGATAGGAGAGTCCAAGAGCTGCTAAAGTTGTAAGCTGTTCTTGTCTCTCAAGTTGACAGGAATTTCTTCTTTAAAAAATCAGTTGACAGGAATTTCTATACTAGAGTTGTTAAATTTGACAGGAATTTTAACGTCATTTTGTTTTTCGTTTTTTAGTGTTGAATGACATTTACTATTGTTGCTATGATTTTTAGTACTTCAAAACTTTTAATTGCACCATCGCGCACTCTTGACATGATGGTCACTTCACAAGTATAAGTGTTTGTGGGGGATAAGGGCTGGAGTTCAAGTTTCTAGTAATGAGTTTCACATACATATACACTTAGATTAGGTTAGAGTAGAATTTCTATTTTGTATAAAATATATATATATATATATATATATATTTATATATATATATATTAATTGCTAAGGATTCATGCCCGTTTGAGATGCACTTATAAGCTAGTTTATTGCATATATTTTCTACTATTTATGGGTCCTACATACGTCACCTACTTATTGGATTTAATTTAAAACTAAATAAGTTGTTTCCAAACAAACACCTAGAAAGTTGTTGAATTTATTTCTTTTACTTTTTTTTAGGGCCCGTTTGGTAATGTTGTTTAAGTTTTGTGAAAATACGTGAGTGAAAAAATGTTTTGGAAATACGTATTTTGTTGTTTAAACAACAAAAACTATTGTTTAAACAACACAACCAAACAGACCCTTAACATCATATTTTCCTTCTTGAGTGTTGAATGGCATGTAATATTGTTGCTACGATTTTTAGTTCTTAGAACTATTTATTGTCAAAGAAGATTAAGTATATGAGAAAAGTTAATGGATGTCTTACAGCTATTGTTTTATGAACTATTTTTAGAAATATTTTATAAGAAAAATGATAAAACAATTAATTTGTTTACGGATATTATTCGAGTCTAAATCTTTTGTCCCACTTTTCTTGCTCCACTCTATACTCTACCAATAAAAACTTATCACGTGTTCACCTAATTAATTAAATACTATTATTATTGACTTATTAATACTACCGTTATTAATTAATAGTAGTATTTAATTAACAAAAAGTGCTTAAGTATGGAATAGGATACCATTTGATGAAATTTATTAATTTAATTTGTTTATCATCTCCGTCGATGTTGAGGGTTTGTACTTAGTGATAACTAATAACTATAACAAACCATGGGAAAAATAAGAATCAAATTACCTATACAATTTCTTCCTTAAAAAAAAAAAATGCCTATACAATTTTGTATAATCAAAGAGGATTTGTGGCAAGAGAGAAAAAATAATTCCCAAAAGGGGGAAGAAAATATTTTCGTGCCTAAAACATGTAACTGGGGATTGATTTATGGTTTACTAATAATAATAATAAATATATTTATTATGATTAAATTTTGCATTCACACACTAGAGTTTGACTGTACAATTTTGAATGATTTTCTTATAAGAGTTATGACGCTGAAAAAAAAGGGAGAAATATACTAATAATGACTAGTAACTATAACAATACCCTTCTAAAATGTACCTATAAAATATCAGTCTACACCAACCTATATAGACTATTACGATGGATTTCAGTTCCTTCAGCTAGTACCAGAAAAATAATTTAGAAAAAAAAAAGGGTTATAAAATTGGGTTAATATAGTTAGACTAATATTTGGGCATATAAAATATTTGGATTTTAAATATTAATTAGTCATTCTCCTTGCCTAATCAAAATGACATTCAATACGTTATTAACTACTTTGACATAGATTGTCAACCTCAAAGGGTGAAAAACTTTAAGGAAATGGGAAACAAAAGTGTTAATAATGAGATGAAATTACCGGTAGATAAGGGTAAAAAATTAGTAATTTTGCTATCATTTTAGTTTTTCAATCACACGTTTGTTTATATTAACAAAAGCAAAACACATAATTTAATGAAATCCTTCCCCCTAGGCCTTTTTTTTTTTTTTTTTTTTTTTTTTTTAATTTGAATTTTTTTTTCTTTCATTAGGTTCTCTAAAATCCAATCTCAGTTAACTATTGACATGCATACATTGGCTGATTATGCAAGATATTAGTGAGCTGATCGTCCAAACTAAGAAGCTCTGGAAAACCTGTAAGGGAGAAAAAAAAAAAAAAAAAAAAAAAAAAACTCTCAGAGTGTACTGGTGTGGTGCTAGCTAAAGACCCTTTGATGATTAAGATAGAACCTCACAAAAAATCTCTAAAAACTCTAAATGTGTAACAATAAAATGAAAATATGGGTTAGAATTTCGTCAAGTAAAGATCCCCATTGTATTGACTTCTTGTTGTCCGACATTGCCATTGAATTCAGATAGAGATGACAAAGAGCAAAGGAAGGATGTGGAATAATGTAATGTGTAGAGTGTGGAGTGGAGGAGAGAATTTGGGTCTGGATTCTATAATTAAAACCGGTTCGTGGACGGAGCTATATATGGACTAGGGGGGGCAATGGCCCCCCCTAAATAAATAAAAAAAATAGTATATTAATAAGTATTAATTTTAGCAATTTTGTTCATTAAAATTATACTTTACCTCCCTTAACAATGCCATCAATGCTTTTAAGAGTATTAAGAGTAATGTTATAGCTACAAACATTTTTACAAACTATTTAGGTAACAAATTTTTATTAGTTCGCACATTTGCATCAATTTTTACTTACCAATAACCACTCACCACATTCTATCAAAAAAATAAAAATAAATAACCACTCACCACATTAGCAATTTGTAAAATTTTTGTAGTTTTAGCATTTTTCACCTTTTAAAGGCCATAAAAAATTAATAGATTGAATCTAAAATAAAATGTGCAAGCCCAAAAAAATTAGCTTAACAACAAAATTTACCAACAATAAAGCTAAAAAAAAAAAAAAAAAAAAAAAAATTAAGCACAATCAACATATTTTACCCAAAACAAACATGGTCCTTTAAAAAGTTTTAAACAAAAATCCTTAGTGGTAAAGTAGTAGAGTCAAAGGCTAGAGCTATCGTACACAACAAGCAGCAGAGCTGCCCCCCTTAACTCCAAGCCCTGGGTCTATCCCTGAACTTGGTCATAGTGATGTGCAATCAATCCATTGAACAACCCAAATCCAATACAATCTTCCTAGTTGGTTTTCATGGGTTGGGTTCTTAAATATTTTATTCCCTTCAAATTCAGGTAATTTTCAATCCAAACAAGTTGATCCAATTTACACTATCAAATATTATAAAGAATATATGTATTAAAATTTGTTGATTTAATCATTCTATATTTTGTTACTTAGTTTAAATTTGTTACTTTGATAGTTAGTTTTGATCAAATCGGATTATTATGACTAATTAAATAAATTGTAATATTTGTGGAAGGAAATTTTTATATTTACAGAAGCAGTGAAACCATTTTTTGCATGGGCCACAGAAGTCTTTGTTTGGAAGGCAAAAGGGCAGTTAAATTTCGAAACGATTATGTACAGTACTTGTATGTTCTAGCGAATAATGTTGAGAACTCAAAATTATTATTATTTTTTTTAAAAAAAAGGTGATAATAGGTGTTTTGAAGATGTTTCATTCCATCCCATAGATCATTTATCGAAGAGGTTCAAACTATCAAAAGTAAAAGGGACGAGATCAGAGCTTGTAGGATCATGCATAATTCATTGGACTGCAAAATGGCTTTTCCAAAATACTTTTAGACTTCACAATTTGGCTTCCAAACATCTAAACCCATCACTTACAAAGAGTTACAACTGAATGCTTGATTAATGTGCTCCCTATTGAGAATATTCAGTTTCTCTCAATTCTCTGCTACTCCTTGTCAAGGATGATTTAAGGATAGAAATAAATTCTGAATTATTGAATACGTTAGAAGAATTGCTTCTATGTTGGAGCAGTGTCATATTTCAGATTTCTTGGTACAGAATTATGGAGACAATGATAATTGTTATGACAAGGGAATTGTTATTAGGGTGGTAGAATCTTATGTTTCTATTTGTTTTGAGCAAACTCATAGCAAAAATATTTTCCATTGGAAGATCGATAGATAGTTATCTTACCCTTATTGCAAGGGGTGAGAACCCTGGTGCAAAATTTTTTCAATTACTTGCAGAAGCATTGTCAAAAGATGCTCGGCATTATGATGACAACCTCTATAGAGCCATTGAACATGTAGCCCAAGGCACATAAATTTTTTCATTCCTAGTGATGATTACATTTTCTGAAAATTGAGTTTCTAAAGACCAACAATCATAAAGCTCAATGTTGTCTTTTAATGGATATTTTAAAGCTCAATGGCAGCTAAATCTCTTTAGACAAATTTCAAATCTTAGCATTTTATCAATGGACTTCAAAAACTTGTAAACTCATATCTATTTCTGCCACACAAGCACTTCAATTTAAGGTCCAATTGACCATTCTTTTGGGACCATTTATGCAATTACACCCTAGCTTGATAAACGAAGAAAGATCAAGTGGATGTAAAAATACTTGAATACCATAAATTATCACAAGAAACACATGAGCACGTGATGAGGAACAATCGGCTGCCCTTGAAAATCACAACATGATTCATCCTGCTAGAGCAAGTAAATGTTACTAAGTCAATGAGAGCTTTTGGATCAAATTTATATAATATTTAAAAGCTGAAGTGTAGCATTTATTGTTACATGCTTTTGGGAGTGTGAAGCTATTCAACCTGTGTGGAATCAGGATTTTAGATGGATGGATCGGGCCACAACCTCCCTTGGTTCATTCCCCCGATTTATTTGCTCTAATACGAAACCAACCTCATGCAGCAGAACTGTTTGCTGTTACTGCTTGATACGTATGGACTCGACGCAACAAAAAGCCTATTAAGTGAGGCCATTATAATTTATACCTCTGAATAGGTTAGCTGATACTAGGGATGGCAATTTAGATCCGACCTGCGGATACCCGGTCCGGTCCGACCCTAATGGGCCGGATTTTACCCGGTCCGATAAAGAATAGGGTCGGGTTCGGGTTTTATTAAAAAACCCTAAACCCGACCCGAAACCCGACCCGGTTAAGACCCGGTTATATTATATATAAAAATTACTAGATTACCCTTCTATATATATATATATATATATATATAGTTAAACCCTAAAAATTTCATTTCCTCTCCTCAGTTCAGCCTCTCACGCCTCTCATCTCCTCAGCTGTCTCAATCACTGCCTCTCATCTCTTCATCTCTCAGTGATCTCACACGCACAGCCACAAGCCGTATGTATAGCGTGATGAACATCACGAACTCATAAGAAAAAAGCTAGTAGGACTCCCGTTTCTGACAGATGGAAGTACCGATACCAGAATAGCTAAAGATCCTCGCCGTTCCGACAGATTTAAGAAGGGAAGGAGGCTGTTTCGTCCTCGCCGTTCCCGTTTCTTTCAAGTCTCAACTCCGTTTCGTCATCGCCGTCGCTGATCTCGCAGTGTCTCCATTTTTTTTTTTTTTTTTTTTCTGGGTTCAGTTCGCCTCAATCATGTAAATTTGTGTTTGTGTTTATGATTTCTGAAAGGGAAAAATGAAAATCATAGATCTGAAAATTTTGTGGTGAAAATGTAGATCTGAAATTTGTGTCTCTGATTTCTTTGTTTGTGTTTGTGTTTGTGATTGTGTTTGGATCTGTGTTTGTGTTTGGATCTGAAATTTTTTTTTTTTTTTTTTGGTTGGGTCACGAATTGGGCCCAGTCCTTTAACGGGGCCCGTGGGGCCCGCGGGGCCCGGCTGAGGCGGGTCCGGGGCCCGGGAAAAAAACCCGCTTAGTTAATGGGCCGGGTCCGGGCCATGGGTCTTGGCCCGCGGGTCGGGTCCGGATATAGAAAAACCCGGCCCGAACCCGACCCGTTGCCATTCCTAGCTTGATACGACTAAATGTCATATGCTGGAGTCTAAGAAATTCCACAAGCCACCTGTGAAACAACTTCGGCCAACCATACCTGTTTGGAAACCTCCTACTAATGAAACTTTCAAGACTAACTTTGATGGTGCAATTTTTGAAAATGAAGGAGAAGCAGGCATAGCTGTGGTAATCCAAAACTCCTATGGTGAGGTCATGGCTTCTCTGTCTGAGAGAATCCCAATACCATCCTCGGTGACTGTCCTGGAGATGCTAGCTGCTAGAAGAGCAGTCTTATTTGCCAAAGAAATTGGGATTAATCACTCGATTTTTTAGGTGATTCTGAAGTTGTTGTCAATTCTCTTTGTTAGGGTGAGTTGTTATTTATTTCTTTGGCAAACTGATATGGCACATAAGACTGTGGCACATATTAGTTTAGAGTATTAACGCGCCACACTAATGAATAGAACATACATTGTTCGTAATGTAAGTATCATTTTGTTGAATTATCATATTCTCTTCTCCTCTTCTAGACTGTGGCGCAATGTATGGCCTATGACTTTAATATTCAGCCAAAAGGTACACTATTTATACAGGTGAGTTGTTATTTATACCAGGATGCGTCTTAAAATTTAAAATCAGGACCATATTGCACTCGGCCTCACATTTAGTGATTTGCATAGCAATACTATCTCCCTTCCCAAAACCACTTCTCTGCCATGCCCCCAGTATATAGAAAAAACTAAAAGCCTTCATACAAGTTGTGGAAGTTATTCTTGCATTGCTTTATCTCCTGGATTTGCAGATAGCAATTCAACCAACATGGATGCAGTGGTTGCATTTGCTGAAAAACCCTTGTCAACCATTATTTTTCATTGCCTTTAATGTCTAACCATGTTGCAATAACCCTCGGATGATTTTGTTATAGGTGCAATCGTTAGGTGAGCAACCATTCCCATCCATTTTCTCAATCTCAAGCAACTCACACGCTTCATCTATTAGTTCTTCTTGGCGATGCTCTTTGATCATAATATTGTAAGTTGGAACATCAGGCTGCAATACTTTGGTAGGGAGACTATAAAAGAGTTCTCTATTGTAAGTTTCCCAACATTACACAAACCCTCAATCAAGACGTTGTAATAATTCACAATATTATGGTTCAACCTTTTGTCTTCCATCTCGTGAAACAATGTCATTGCCTCAACGATTTGTTTATGGTTCAACCTTTCCTCTCCATTTCATACACCAACCCCACAGCTCCAGAAATATTACAATTTTAGTGTTTTTGATATGATATGATATGAATTTGAAGACCAATTTCTAAGTCGGATAAAAATTTAGAGATTGTTATAACTGTTGTTCTCTTAATTTTTTAAATGATTCACCTGATTAATTGGTGATTTATTCTGGCAACATGAGTCTTTATTTTTATATTAGTCACAGGCCCTGCAAATGCGTGGGACAGTTAAAATTTTTTGTGCCAATATATAAATTTTTTTGTTTGGTAAAACGTTTTGGTGCTTCTTCCAACCATATAACAAAGTCATCAACATAAAGAGTTTGCTTCATGTGGCCCCGATTTGTCATATTAACTAATTTGAGTGTTTGTATGAAAATATATATATATATATATATATATTTCTGACATAGTATATGGAATAACTTATATATTGCAAGATGAGTTTCACCACCAAGGATTAAAAAGGAATAAATTTCTTTCTTACTCGTGCCAAACTAATTTCAATAAGCAACAAAAGAGAAAATATGTATTCTTATATCACTTCCAAGTGTTTTTGGCTTTAGGCTAAAAAAATCCCTCTTGAAATGAGGAAACGCTTAACAAATTTTCTTTTGCA
This sequence comes from Quercus lobata, assembly GCF_001633185.2. NCBI lineage: Eukaryota > Viridiplantae > Streptophyta > Magnoliopsida > Fagales > Fagaceae > Quercus > Quercus lobata. Next base: position 30,143,113 of record NC_044904.1, read on the forward strand.
TTCAAATGAAACATAAGAAACAATGAAGTGATTACCTTTAAAAGAAGTGTGCATTTATACAAGAAGGCTAGAAGCACATAATAGAAGGGTCCGGCTCCCCTCCAATCTTAAAGTCTCCCGTTCTCTCCCATTTTAAAACTGATGAAGGACACGTGGCAATAACAAAAGCCAAAGGTTACAAAGAAGCCACACCAAATTCAATTTTTTTCTCACCTAAGAAGTCTGACCACCCTCTTTCTCTCTCTCCCCAACAAGCCTTTCTTCTCTTCTTTGCCTCTCTCTTCTTCTTCCTCACCACCGCCACCTGAGCATCATAGGCACCGAAGTCAAAGCTTTCCGGAGAAGAAGGGTAAAACAAGACAATGGATTAGGAAATTAAAAAAAAGCAAAAGATCTAATTGACAAACTAAGGAGAACTTTAATTAACACAATTTGGTAGCATATCCTTTGTCCCAAAAATACACAGGTGATCATCATATTCATCTCAATAAAAGCATTGTAGACAAAAGGTGTATAATAATTTATGTAAACACATTGAAACCATATTGCAAATTGTCTAGAAATATGAACATAACAAAGATTTAGCCATAAAAGGAGTTTAACATAAACAACTACAATCCATTTTGACATAATAATAATGTCATAAGTGACCATTGAACCTTACAGCGGCTCTTTCCCCTGCTAGCGTAGGAACGGTGCCGAGGATAGCTCTTCGATCTTCCTTGGCGGTATCCGGTAACGCTATAAGACAAGAAGGCAATGGTTGCTCGACGAAGCTCAAGGGATTCGGCAGTCCGACGTAGTGCGTGATAGGGGAGTGACAGCGATGGATGCTCTTTGTTTCCCAATACTGAGCTGACAACTAATTCCATACTAAGAAGTTAAACACCATCAAAAAGCTTTGTTGAATCTTTTCTTTTGCTGATTTAAAGTCTGTTACTTATTCACAACTCATCATTGACCATGGTTGCACAAAGTCCTGCAAGAAATTAAGAATTAAGTGCATTATTATATTATCACTAAAAGTAGATAAAATACACTGATTAGTGTAGTAACCATATAGAAAAAACCTACACACACACACACATATATATATATATATATATATATATATTTGGTGGGTGTGTGGATAATTTAGAAAATACCTACACCAATAATTGCAGTTTTGTGGAATTTACATATTAAGAAGCACTCCAAGCCTTTACCACATGAACATGTGCACTGAGGGGGATGGGGACCAAGGTAAATAATCTAAAGTATAATCCAATGCCAGCAATTATACAATAAGAAGATATTTTTCTACTAAACATAGGGAAATTGATTCTTAAAAAAAAATATAGAAAAAAAAGGCAATTGTAAAGAGACAACATAGTGTTCCAAACGAAATTATGAAAGTAAAAATATCAAATAATTCATGGTAAGACAAAGAACACATACAATATGACATCAACTATTTTTGACAACCAAAAGAAACATTTGAAAGAAAAGCCAAAGCCTACCAGGCAACCACAAAATACTACTAAGAGTTAAAGTTTGTATCATCCATCAACATTCTTTAAAGTCTATGATACCATTGCAAACTTATTGTCCTTGGGGTATGTGATGCTGCAATGCCTTAACCTTCAAAGGTTTATGCATAATTCAAGAATAAGATTGGTCTTAGCCAACCATAAGATAATGATACTTGCAATTTAAAGCTCCACTGTAACTCTGATTTAGATAAATGCTTTTTTTGCAGCTTACAAAGTTTGTTGGAGCGTTGGGTGCTTCGGATCCGATATTCTTGCGGGTATGGATCAGGCCATAAGCGACGGCGTGGACGTGCTTTCGCTCTCTCTCGGCGGTGGGTAAGCTCCGTATTACAGAGACACCATCGCAATCGGAGCTTCCACGGCGGTTGAGAAGGGCATTTTCGTCTCTTGCTCTGCCGGAAACAGTGGGCCTATCAGAGCCTCATTGGCCAACGTGGCACCCTAGATCATGACCGTTGGAGCCGGTACTATGGACCGGGACTGCTAGCTCTGATGTGGGTTTTGTGTTTTTGTACTCGTTGTGGGTTTTTTTTTTTTTTTTTTTTTTTGCTGTGGACTGGCGGTAGTGGTGGTAGTGGTGGTGGTGGTGGTGGTGGTTTTCCGATCTGTTGTGGGCAAGTGGACTTGTATTTGTGTTTGTGGCAGTGGGCTTGTGCTCGTTGTGGGTTTCTTTTTTTTTTTTTTTTTTTTTTTTTTTTGTTTTTGCTGTGGACTGCCGCCGGTGGTGGTGGTGGTGGTGGTGGTGGTGGTTATGCCTGTGGTTGACGGTAGAGGTGATTGAGGTTGGTGGTGTAATATTTTTTTGGTAGTAGAATATATTATTTTATTGTAGTAGATATAATATTTTATTGTGATGTTTATATTATTTTATTATGTTGAAAGCTAAAATAGATCCACTGCTGCAGCATGTGTATAGGTAAAATAGATAAAGTAACTTTTAGTGGAGCTAAATTGCTAAAAATTTAGCTCCACTGCTGTGGATGCTCTTAGCACTGAAAAACACCTCAGATTTGTAAAAAATACAATCTGTCAGAAAGGTCACAATACCAAAATTTTCAAAACACTATCTTGCATATCATCAGTACCTTGAACAATAGTAATGCAATCATTGCAAACAATAGAAGAGGAATAGGATCCAGACTTCTTGCAATCGTTACTCCTTTATGATACCTTGGAACTACCCCTCCAATAAGGCCAGAGACGAGATAAAGGCAAAGTATCCCGTAACTTAAGCCATAGTGAGGGAAAAGAAGTTTAATCCAATGAACCATTCAATAGAATCTGATAAGAAACCGAACAGATGCATTTCTTAATCAAGTTGATTTGATGAGGACTAAATTCAAATTTTCCAACACATCCACAACAAAGTCCCAGCTAAGTCCTTCATAAATTTTCTCTTTAACAAAACCATGGCTGACAACAGAAACTAGGTAACAGTCCCCACAGGTTATACATGCATGAGCTTGGAGATCTTGACTCAATGCTAACTTTTTAGCTGAAGATAAAAGAATATGTGTGGGGGAATTCATGAAATCATCCATTGCATACCATCTTATACAATCATTGGAAGAATATAGTGAGAATAAGAGTAATGACATTGTGAATAGAAAGTCTTAACCTTCTACAAAGTTTGGTCTCCATAGAGAGAGTGAGTTATAAAAAGCAGTAAGATGTAGATTGGAAATGATAGCACATACAAACATGCACAAAGATTCACTCATTCCCAAATCCTACTTCGACTTTCAAATTTCATACTAAGGTAAACCAAGTATTATGGGGAAAAGAAAAAAGAAAGAAAACTCTGACAATGAAACAGAAAGTCCCTTTATATTGTTGATGACATATTCATACATTTCCAACTAGCTACTCAAATGATTTAGCAAGAGGCACAACTCCACTGATGCTTTTTTCCTTTTGATAACCTAGGAAACATTTCTAAAGAAGAGTCCTTTGGGCTTCCTTATAGCTAGAAAAACCTATGGGCAATTGACCCCACCCACCAAAACTAGTTGTTGGGTAAACCATATTAGTTTTAAGTTGATGTCTTCGATTTACATAGTTTTTCACTTTATTGTTTTCACTAGTGTTAGCCTTTGGCTTCTACTTCACAAAATTGTGTAATTTTCCTTTTCCTGATAACTAAGTAGAATTTCTTTATTGAACTATTTATGTTCACGATGATGAATACAAAGGGCCAAAAAAAATTACACAATCAAACAATTGTGTAATAGAAAATAGAAATCCATCAACAAAAGATTAAGTCAAACAATTGTGTAATAGAAAATAGAAATCCATCAACAAAAGATTAAGAGAGAGAAAAGAAAAACAATTGTATGAAATGGAGTCAACAAAACATTACACCTAAGCATAAGTACTTCATTGGGAGTAAAAATGATGATGCAAATCATGCTAAGGAAGGAAAGATAACAAAATAGATTTGGGAGGTATGAACAAGTCATTTTCAGTTCTTATTTCTAAATCACCCAAAGCAAGCAATACCAGCTAGAGAGCTGCTTTCTCGTTGATTTTCAGTAAGAAGATACGCATTGAAGGCAATAGAATAATTCAAATGTACAAGCAAAATCTTTAGATTAAGTAGATTACATTTGAAAAAATGAGAAACTATTTGAATAAATAATACAAGGAGAACATGAAGAACATTTAGCGTAAGTGTGAAAACAAGAAGTTAAAAGAGGTCGCCATAAAATTGTCAGTATAGAAACAATTGAGCACAAATATCTATACTTTGTAGATTATAAGTGGCAGGAAACATGAATACGATAATACATTAAACAAAATTTGAATTGAGGACAAACAATTTTAAGTATATATGCTATCAACTAGACTATCACCTCAATATAACTGACAGTGACCACAACCTTGATAAGCTATTTATTGTAAGGATAAAGCCACTTGATTAAGGTAATGAATCAACAATAATAAGAATTTATAAAACAATGTCAAATTCATATCTAATGTATGATATTATCTGTACCAAGTATATATAAAGAACAAAATGAAAACCATTAAAATAAATAAACATGAAATGCATCTTACCTATTCTACAAAACTGCACCATTGGCGGCTTTGTCAAGCAAAACTAGACTCTTAATGTAAGAGTCAACAAAAGTATTGTGATCTTCAATCATCCTAAGATCCTTAAACTCTTTGCTCTCAGGATTCCAAGAGACAAGTTTTCCTTCATTAAATACTAATACAGCATCCCCATTCCTCCTAAAACCAATTGGCCTTGGCATGACCTCTCCGAAATCAACATCAGCCGTAAAAATGGTGTCCAAGATGATGCAACACCATACTCTTTCATCACCTATAAAATGAAATGACGACGACCATGCCCATCGTGACAAATATACTGCTTTTCATAACTATAGGCAATGGAATTCCCATATACGTAAACAGACCCATATACAGAAGCAGAACTGTGCAATAACTCACCAATATTTTAATTGGTATCTTGAAGTTTTGGCAGCAGCTGTATATCGTGGAAGATCTCGTTGGCCAAATTGAACACCAAAACAAAAGTTTGAAATCCATCATCAGTGACTCTGTAAGCAACCTAATAGATAGCCCCATTGACAAATGCATGTGGCTCAGGACGACATAAAGTACATATGCGAAACAAACCAGTCCTAATCACTCTCCATTCATCAGAGGACAATGAATAAACCTTGACCTTGAGTTGAGGATTTGCAAGGTCAAATCTATCTTTTGAAGCAGTCACAAACCTGACCACTCTATAATCTTTAGCTTTGGGATCAAACCCAAACCCAAGAAACCTGTTGTAGGTGGCACTGGGTGAAGGAAGGTTCACTAACTTTCTAACACAAGGATTCCACCGACATAATCTTTCACTGATAGAGATAAAATGTAAATATTCAGAAAGGCAGAGTAGGCCGTCACAAGTTAGAAAGCACGGGTGCAACTCCAGGGCCGCCGCACCCGCACCGGACTCGCGGCGACGCTCCTCTGACTAGCCGATTCGCTTTTTTTTTTTTTTTTTTTTTTTTTTTTTTTTTTTTTTTTTTTTTTTTTTTTTTTCGCTTCGCGCCAAAACCAGCCGATATTGGCTTCCTTTTCCCTTTCTGAACCTACCTATTTCGTCTTCTTGCTGGGTCTAAACTCAAAGCCACACTGTTTCTCCTTCAGCTGGGTCTAGACTCTAAACTCAAAGCAGCTTTATCTTGTCTTTGAAAGTTTTTGGAAAAGAGATTAGCTAGAAGACAAGGAAATACGTAAGAGAGAGAAGATAGGGAAATACGTAAGAGAATTGGTAGGTGGGGCTAGTTTTAGAGTGGAATTAGAGTGGAATGTCTAAAGAAAGAATTATGTATATATATATATATATATTTTTTTTTTTTTTTTTTCTAATCTATGAGCATAATCTTTTAGTTATTATCTACTATTATTTCTAAATTGGTATATATTTATAATTATATGAAAAAGTATGTTTAATAATATAGAAAAAATAAAAATAAAATTTTTTTTAATAATTTTTTAATCGTCCACCTCGCCGCACCTACACCTTACTTTTTCAAAAATTACCGAGTCCTATACCTGCATCCGAATCCAAAAATGCACCCGTGCTTCATAGGTCACAAGTACCCACCACATGAAATGGAACGTGGAAAGGGTAATCAAAGCTGGAGTGTTGGGTGAAATGAGGGTAATCTTCATTATGAAATACAGAGGATACTTTTTGAATCTGTGGATAGAGGCAGAAGAGAAGGAGGTTTTTGTTGTAGGAGTAGTGGAGATGTGTGGAAATGAAAGTTGAGTTTTGGATTAGTGATTTCCATTTTGAGAGTGAGGTATAGATGTTTATGGATTTTATGGATAGGAAAATGAAAATATGGGTAAAAATCTCATCAGGTAAAGAACCCCACCCACTTTGTGAGAGCCCAGAGCACTGTTCCTGGACTATTTAAGTTTTTCCCTAGACTGAGTTGTTGTTTGCCATTGCCGCTGAATTCAGAGAGAGAGAGAGCTAACAAAGAGGAAAAGAAGGTTTTGGAGTACTGTAACGTGTAGAGTTTAGAGTGGGAGAAGGTATTTGATATCAAATGATACCATGTTATCGGTATCAAAATCCGATAAGTGTGAGACATGCCAGCAAAAAATAACTATCACACTAACAAATAAAAGACGTTTTAGTGGGTAGTTATTTTTACAGACATATCTCTCATTTATTGAGTTTTGATATGGATGACATGGTATCATTTAGTACAAAATACTTTTTCGTAGAGTGAAGGAGAGAGAATTTGGGTCCAGATGCTGGCTGGACTTAAAAACCAATTCCAATACAATGTTCCTAGTTGGGTTTCATGAATTGGATTTGTGGGGGACTTGGGCTTGGATGTTCGGTACCAACCTACCAAGCTTAAGCCCAAGATCAGCTTGAGTAGCTAAGGTTAGTTAGGGGGGATTGAAGTTGGCCTGAACCTTGTGGGAATGGGCCTAGCCTAACAATAAGTATGATAGGGACTAGATGGTAATGTTTGGGGAATTCGTTATGTGTTCAGGCAGATCTCAATCCATTACTGACCTATAAGACAATGGGAAATCAATGAGGAGATAGATAAATTCAGATCAGCCTCGAGTACTAGTAGTGCCTTTAGGGAGTTCGTTGCTAAACGTAGTTTAGTGGCAGGAACAAGTTTCGAGAGAATCTTCAAAGGACATGATTTTCTAGGGATTATGGGTAGTAGGAACACATGGGAACTGGTGAAAAGTAATGATTTGAGTCCTACTAAGGGGAGTCTATATAAGGGAATGAGAGCAGACAGAGAAAATGGGTTGTTTTGAGAGAGGGAAAAGAGGAGAGAAGGCAACATAGAGAGAGAAGCTGAGCGAGAGAGAGAGAGAGAGAGAGAGAGAGAGAGAGAGAGAGAGAGAGAGAGAGAGAGAGAGAGAGGAGAAAGAAAAGGGGTAAACACAGAGGGGATGAAAGCACAAAGAGAGCAAAGAAAGTAAGAAGCAACATCAAAAGGGAAGAGGGTGTTGATCTAGAAACCACAAGGATTCTAGAGGTTGGGTGGTCTAGGCTATGTTTGAAGCAAAACCTGTAGGATTGTAAGGAAGCCCCCAACAAATAAATTGGGAGCCCAAATCCGCTGTCCTAAAAAGTAACGTACATAGGTTTGGGGCACCACAAGGTTCTAAATTCTTTTTCTTCTTCTTTCAAATTCAGGTAATTTTCAATCCAAATACACTAATTGCATTTGGTGTTTGGACCTTATGTTGAAGTTTTAGTCATCTTAGAAAATTTGGATGAAGAGTGATGGTGGTTGGCAACATTAAGCTCTCGACTGATAGACTAATTAAGTATACAATGTAAAGTTGTTTAAATCCCCACATTTCCTTTAAGTAAATGGTTAAGATGCTACCATATCTTCAATCCACAAATACAACCCTAAATTAGTCTATCAAAACACTAAATAAATAGATAAAAATTTATCTATCCTAAACATTTACATCTAATGTCGTTCAACTTCAAGATCATCAACAACCATAGCATTGATAAAAGCTGTTGTTGAGAACTGTTTTTTCGGCCCAAGTGGCATTACTTCATTGGCACCCCATGCCACATCAACATATTATTGGTTTTTTTGGGTAAATCTATTTAAATCCCAAAACAGGCTCATATCTCATTCAACTACATGGATTCGGCTCACATGACCCGCAAGATCCTTACTTCAAGAGGCGGATTCATGGTCCACATTTCCTCTTCATCAATTGGGATCATAACCCTCACGACATTATCAACATCAACATATGGATTGGGCTTAAGCAATGAATCAAAGCTCATAGCCCATATTACCTCTCTTACACTCATGGCAAGCGGCTTCTTCAACAAGAGACCATATTTACACAAAATGACAACAAAACCTGAGGTACGTCATCTCATCTTCGGCTTATGACCCAAGCTTATAAGTCTCTTTGGGGAAACTTTGGGAGTCGTGGTTTGGAGGGCCAAGAGGTATGTTCAGTAAAGCTCCAGCGGTTTAAAGTTAATAAAAGAAACATGTTGCTTGGTGTGTCTTCTCCAACTCCCTAAACTCTAACGAGTCCGTGTGTAGCGGGTAACATATGGTAAGCATCTCTTATCACGTAGCACTTAAAATGGTAGAATTCCCCATTGCTCTTTTTCTAAAGCTTAATATTTATCATGTGACAAATACTCAATATCTCCAGTCATCTAACTGCTGGGTAACTGCTCATTCAATCCCCAGCTGTTGCTATGCAAATTTGGAAACTTCATTATATTATTCTACATAAATCTCATTACTTCTTTCAGCTAAAATCCAACTCAAACACATGGCCTATTCTGATTGGCTATCTTTTATATACAAAATATTCATGATATCTTTTATACCTAGTTGTTGTCTGCCACAATCAAACCATATATGTCTCTGCCAGCTGCTAGAGCAGAGCATTAAATATTCTTCATGCTTACCAAGATTATGTCACAACACAATGAGGCCTTGACCAAATCTCCAAAGCTTCATTAACCTTCAACCTATCCTTCTATTACTTGCTAGAAATGTGTTGTAATGGAACCTTGGACCAAAAACACAAACACTTGAAAAGGAAACATTTCCAGTTGAACCCCAGCAATGCATTCAGCACTTGACATCTGGCTGGAAGTGATATCATCAGTCATTTAATGCTGAAATCCCAGCAACCAGCTATTATACCTAAAATAGCAAGATATCCTTCAAAAAGATCTTATCATTTTTTAGCCAAATCCATCCAATAAATGCTAAAATTGCAGCAACCAGCTATTATACCCAAAATAGCAAGATACCCTTCAAAGAGATCTTACCATTTTTCAACCAAATTCATCCAATAAATGCTGAATATCCACTCCAGCAGTTTGAAATCACCCATCTGACCTCATTGGCTTCTGCCCAAAGCAAACAGCTTTTCCTGACAACTGGGACAGCTTTTTCATGATAGCTGTCACAGCTTCTCCTGACAGCTGGGACAGCCTTTTTTAGAATAGTTGTGACAGCTGACCCAGTAGTCTAAACATTACTGATTTTCCCACATTTGGCTAAAATCAAAACCAACTATTGAAACTACCTTTCTCTTGCTAAAATACCTTCCTTTTATGTTACTTTTTCCCCAGCAACTCTTACCCGAAATAGCAAGAATATCTTAAAACTAAACATACCATTTTTAGCCAAATCTAAAGATGGATTCTCTGAAAATTTATTGCTATTTGAGACAGATTTTGGCTGATATTATTTGCTAAAATACCCCTTTAAACTCAACTCTAAAGGGGACCCCTCATCAACACCTCAAGGGGGGACACCAATGGAGGGGAACAACCCTCTCATAAACTTCTCTCTCCCTCTAATTATCTTCTAAAGCTCTTAATGAAGTACTGAGCTTATGAGTTTTTAGTTTCCAGATTCGGAACTAAACTCTTCAGCTCTTAGCTCATAAATACCTTCATAAGCTCTCATACATCCTCCAGCAGTAAATCTTAGCAGCTTTGCTAAACACACTACAACATCATTACTCTCTTATACTCATTCTCTCACTCTCCATATCCAGAAAAAACATCTATCTTACTGCTCCTATCTCCAAATATCTAAACACATCTCCATACTCTTCTCTTACAAAATTTCTCCTCTTGGAAAGTAATCTCTACAACTTCTCCAGCAGTTATAATCTCACATTTTTACTATCTTTAAACCTCCATGTCTCTCATACTTCCATATATCATACCTATCACAAATATTATATCCCACAAAATATCTATATCTTTTACTATCTGAACACTTCTCAAGAGATATCAAACACTTATATTAAAAGCCCTTCTCATGGAAGGCATGAACTTCTATTACCAAAACCCTTCTCCTAGAAGGCACCAAGATCTCATATCAAAGCCCTTCCCTTAGAAGGCACAACTATTTCTTACAAAAGCCCTTCTCTTAGAAGGCATAACTACTTCTTACATAAAGCCCTTCTCTTAGAAAGCACAAATACTCCATGCAAAAGCCCTTCTCATGGAAAGCAACACTATTCATAACTTCACAACAACTAAAAAAACATTGTTAAGGGGAAAACTCATTTAAGTGCATGATAAGAGGGGAAAGCTTAACCAGCCCCTACACACAGATGGACATACTCTCTCTCCCTCCAGTTGCACCCATTTTCCCCCCTCAATCTTGAAGTTATCATGGCAAACTATCACTTTACCATTGGGGTCATTCTGCTGGAATCCCATCAACTCATAGAAGTTGTACAGTTGGGCTGCAAACCATCAGAGATAAGTGACCTTGCTTCCTTATCTTTAAATTTACATTATTGAGGATATGATTACTTCACATTTAAATACATATTACCTTATTCCAACTTCTATTACAACTATTAACCAAGGCTTAAATTCATTTAAATGCATGATAAACTAGCCTTTACCGCTGGCATTCTGCTGTAATCCCATTAGCTCACAGAAGCTGTACAGTTGGGCTGCAAACCATTAGAGATAAGTGACCTTGCTTCCTTATCTTTAAATTTACATTATTGAGTATATGATTACTTCACATTTAAATACATATTACTTTATTCCAACTATTATTACAACTATTAACCAAGGCTTAAATTCATTAAATGCATGATAAACTAGCCTTTACCGCTGGCATTCTGCTGGAATTCTACTGGAATTCTATCAGCTCACTAATGCTACATAGCTAGGCTATAAACCATACAAAGATAAGTGACTTTGTTTCCATATCTTTAAATTTGCATCATTGAGTATATGATTACTTTACCTCTAAATAAATACTACTTTATTTCGACTACTATTACAAACTACTAATCAAAGCTATTATATCAAATGCATATTACATATTTATTCAACCATTATCGCGATTCTTAGACTTTGGCTTTAATGATTTTGTAGGCTTAAAAAATACGCCAGTAGCCGTTGGACCACATGACCCAATGCTGAGTTCCGGACACAACTCCCCAAAAAGAACCCGAGCCTAGTAAGGTCATCCTTCCAACGGACCACACGTGACTGGGCATCCGAAAAAGCCCCCCGAACATTTGGCGACTCCACTGGGGAGTTGCATGTATTGCCATGTCATGCCTCCAAAGTCTAGAATCACATGTCATAAAGGAGAACTCGACTCCAAATACTCAAAGTGACTTGATCCAGCAGCTCGCTGTGCTGAGTCACAACAATATTATCTCATATTTATTCGCGGAAATGCTATTCCACATGTCTTTCTCTCTCTACCATTCAAGCAGCTCCATGGCTACAACATGCTTATTATAAGCTTATTGACTCCATAAAAGAAGCTATTTCATCATTCCAGTCATAAAGGGCCTCAACAGTAGAAACCCCTCTTACATGGAGATATTCACTATTATCCATCATCCCAGCGACAGAGGGCCTCAGCAGCAAAACCCTCTTACCACTGAGGATATCTCTTATCCATCATTCCAGCCACAAAAGGCCTCAGCAACAGAAAACCCTCTTGTTGCTAGAGATATTCACTATTATACATCATCCCAACCACAAAGGGCCTCAGTAGCAGAAACCTCTTTTACCGCTGGGGGTCTCCGTTATTATCTTTCATTCCAACAACAGAGGGTCTCAGCAGCAGAAACCCCTCTTACCGTTGGAGGTTTTCACTATTATCCATCGTTATAGCAACAGAGGGCCTTAACAGCAGAAACCCCTCTTACCGCTGGAGATATTCACTATTATCAGTCATTCCAGCCACAGAAGGCCCCAGCAGCAAAAACCTCTCTTACCACTGGGGGTCTCCGTTATTATCATTCCAGAGATAGATGGACTCAGCAATAGAAGTTCCTCATACAGCTGGGCAGATCTATTACTATCCAGCAGTCCAATAAGAAAGGGTCTAATCGACAACAACCCATTTTATCGCTGGACATGTTCATCTTTCCAACAACAAAGGGCCTCAACGACAGATTACCCTTCTTTGGCTGCACTATTACCCAGCAGTTCAACATCAGGGGGCTTTATCAACAAACTCTCATACAGCTAGGCAGATCTATTATTATCTAGTAGTCCAACAAGAAAGGGTCTAATCGACAACAACCCTTTTTATCGCTGGACATGTTCATCTCTCCAATAGCAAAGGGCCTTAGCAACAGATTACCCTTCTTTAGCTGCACTATTACCAGCAGTTCAACATTAGAGGGCCTTATTAGCAAACCCTCATACAGCTGGGCAGATCTATTATTATCCAGCAGCCCAGCAACAAAGGGTTGGATCAACAGTAAGCTCTCACACATTGTTATCCATCACTTCTGCAGCAGCAGGCCTCATCAAGTAGAAAGCCCTCATTTTGCTAAACAGTTTATTTTCTATCCCAGCAGTTCAATCAGAAAAGCCTCCAACAGGAAACACTTGGATGAATTATTACATCTCAAATCCCTATTTACCTACTCACCAAACACAAAATACTCAAATAACCCCCACAAATACTTACCACATATTACCCAAATACTCTCTATACACAAGCCCATAAATTGCCTTGGGCCTTCTCACAAATACTACCCAAATATTCTCCACATTATTATCCAACTTAAATTCTCCACAAATAATACTCATCATATTACTACCAAAATTGGGCCGCAAAATTACATTATCCCCACACAAAGCCCAACATTATTTAGCTTGTGGGCAAAACCCAAAGAAAGCCCAAACTCCCTAAAGTCCCACTACATTGTGGCTAATTCAAAGTCCCACTATGATGTGACTAATTCAAAGTACTACGATGTGGCTAATTCAAAGTCCCACTACGATGTGGCTAATTCAATGTCCCACTACAATGTGGCAAATTCAAAGCCCATTATGACGTGGCAAATACAAAGCCCGCTACGATGCGGCACTATTTACAAAGCCCGCTACGATCCGACACTACTTATAAAGCCCATTGCTACACGGCACTCTAAAGCCGGTGCTACACGACACCTCTAAAGTCCATTACTACATGGCACCTTAAATCCCATTGCTACATGGCACCTCTGAAGCTTGTTGCTACACGGCACCTCTAAAGCCCCTTGCTACACAGCACTATTACGAAGTCCGTTGCTACATGGCAATATTTTTACAAAATCTCAAACTATTTCTAAAAGCCCAAATGCTAATTTGGCACTATTTTACAAAGCCCAAATGCTAATTTGGCATCTATGTTTACAAAGCCCAAATACTAATTTGGCACCTATTTACAAAAGCCCAAATGCTAATTTGGTACTATTTTTACAAAACCCAAATGCTAATTTGGCATCTATTTTTACAAAGCCCAAATACTAATTTGACACCTATTTACAACAGCCCAAATATTATTTTTGGCAACTACTCATAAAAGCCCAAATGTTGATTTGGCATCTATTCACAAAAGCCCAAATACTAATTTGGCAACTATTTACAAAAGCCCAAATGCTAATTTGGCACATATTTTTACAAAACCCAAATACTAATTTGGCACCTATTTACAAAAGCCCAAATATTATTTTTGGCAACTACTTATAAAAGCCCAAATGTTGATTTGGCACCTATTTTACAAAGCCCAAATATTGTTTTGGCACCAACTTTTACAAAGCCCAAATGCTAATTTAGCACCTATTTATAAAAGCCCAAATATTATTTTTGGCAACTACTCATAAAGCCCAAATGTTAATTTGGCACCTATTTTACAAAGCCCAAATACTAATTTGGCACCTAGTTACAAAAGCCCAAATACTATTTTTGGCAACTACTCATAAAGCCCAAATACTATTTTGGCAACTATTTCTAAAAGCCCAATATTATCTTGGCAACTATTTACCAAAAAAAAAAAAAAACTCAAATACTCAAATACTCAAAAGCACAAGTACTATCTTTGGCAAAATTTTATCAAAAGCCCAAATACTAGTTTGGCAAAATTTTACAAATACTCAAAAGCCCAAGTACTATCCTTGGCAATATTTTATCCAAAGTCCAATACTATTTTGGCAACATCTTATCAACAACCCAAAACTACTACTTTTTTGACAAATAATTATTTCATAAAAGCCCAAATATTATTTGGCAAATAATATTATATTATGCTCAAAGCCCAAAGTTAATACTTTGGCAACAATATATTTCAAAAGCCCATGATTCAAGTCTATGACAAAACTATCTTATCAATGGAATTCAATCACTTGTTAAGAGCCCATGGTTCTAGCCCATGGCAATTACTTATCAAAGCCCATGATAAATCTCATGGCAATTATCTCTATTTCACCAACATACAGGTTATCATTCGAGGCCAACATTCAAGAAATGGAGAACTTTCTTAATCCATCTCGGATCATGCCAACATTTTGCTACATTACTATTCAACCTATTTCCATTGCTACATGGAGAATCTTTGCTGAAAAATGTTCTCATGAAGAATTAAGGATCACTCTTGCTGCCATTCATAAGTGTAAGGTTGAATTTATTCAACCATCTAATTGGCTTTATTCCGTGCCAAATTTGCTTGTAATTCAGCATTTAGTAACCCTGTATTTAGGTGGGTTTGATGTAAGGGTAGTGAGTGAGATAGAGTGAAGATTGCTCAAGAGTGTGCAAGAAAACAGAGACTCGCGGCTGCAAGCCGCCAGACGCAGCACACGTGCCAAGCATGCTAGAAGGTGAACAGTCATGCAAGCTGGAGCACTACAGGACAAAACAGGACAACTGGCCATACGGTTATCTCGCTACTGGATCTCGCGACTTAGTCAAGCCACGAGGTCAAGCCGCGAGCCACCCCTGTTTTGTTAAACCTGACATTTCACATTCCTCTCCCACTCCAGTATAAATACCCCTTTTACCCACGATTGTGAGAGAGCTTCCAGAGAGAATTTTGAGAGAGAAACCCTAAAGAAAAACCAGATTGATTCACCCACAATCTATACATTAGAGTCTCTTCAAATTCCTCAACTCTCTTCCTCTCCATTGTCAAATCCTTGAGAGGCATTATACCAAACCTGGTTCTCACCATCATCATCACTGTGAGACAGCTGTTTGGATTTCTGGGAAGCAGTTAGGAAGGAACCAATCTTCATTAGTTGATGCTATGGTTTAGTAGCGGAATCCGGGAAGCTAGAAAAGAAAAAGGTTCGGCGCAACCTCGTTGGAGCAAGAAGCTTGGAGGGCTTAGGTGCACTGGGTAGATTAGACTTGGAGGGTCTATTGCTGTCCATGTATCCCAACTGTATTTTCTAGTGGATTGTTTATCGCTTGGAGGGCGGCGGAGAGGTTTTACGCCGAGGGCTTCGGTTTCCTCTTCGATAACACATCGCGTGTTGTCTTTGTGTTTGCATCTTCCTTCCTCTCTATCTTTGCCTTTTTATTATCTGCTGTGGATTGTGTTTTGTTATGGCTTAGATAGTTTTTAACCTGTTCCATATTATAGCATATGTTAAGTTTCCACACACTAGTTGTTTGACATATTGCTTGAATTGGTTAAGTTGAAATTTGGGGGTCTAAACGTTCAAGGGTGTTTATACACGTTTTTGAACTTTCATTTGGTATCAGAGCGGGTACACTGTTAATTGGTTTCATTACCATTGTGTGATCCTTGACTCCCTTTTGAGATGGATAGGTCTCAATCCCTAAATGCACCTCCATATTTTGATGGTAGTAATTATGCTTTTTGGAAGGTTCGCATGAGAGCTTTTCTGTGTTCTATTGATGAATCTGTTTGGGATGCTGTTGAGATTGGTTGGACCAGACCTGAGGCAGCCAAATCCACTTGGGATAAGGCAGCACTTGCTGCATCTAATGCTAACAGTAAAGCACTCAATGCTATTTTCTGTGGTGTGTCTCCAGATGAATTTCACAGGATTTCTCATATTACCGTTGCCAAAGAAGCCTGGGAGATTTTGGAAACCACCTATGAAGGCACGAAGAAAGTGAAAGACACCAAGTTGCAAATGCTAACCACTCGGTTTGAGGAGCTCAAAATGAGTGAGGATGAGTTTTTTGACTCTTTCTATGGGAAGCTAAATGAGGTGGTTGTCAGTAAGTTCAACTTGGGGGAGAAAACGAAGGATTCAAAAATTGTAAGGAAGATCCTTCGATCATTGCCGGAAAGTTTTCGTGCTAAAGTGACAGCGATTGAAGAGAGCAAGGACCTTGATGACATCAAAGTACAGGAGCTGGTTGGTTCTCTGCAGACTTATGAGATGTCGCTGCCCAATCAACGGAAGAGTAAATCTCTTGCTCTTAAGACCATTAATGAGAAAGTGGAAGATCAAGACTCATCGGGAGAAGATGTGGTTGACAAAGATGTTGCATACCTTGTCAAAAATTTCAGAAAGTTCTTGAAATTCAAAAATAATGGCAAATTTGATGATAAAAGAAAATTCCAAAGTTCTGGAAGGGAGAAAAGGGAATTCAAAAAGAAAGATGGAAAAGAATCCCAACCTACACAAGGTGTAACTTGCTTCGAATGTAACGGGCATGGACACTTTAAGAAGGAATGTCCGAATTATTTGAAATCGAAAGGCAAAGTGTATGCCACGACATTGAGTGACTCGGATTCATCTGACTCAGAATCAGAAGAAAGCTGTGATGGAGAGGGGAACTATTCGGCTTTTATGACTATTGCTCATATTGAGTCTTCAGATGAGTTGAATCTGCTTGTACGAGACCTTGGAGAACATAGTGATGATGAATCACTAGGAATCGTTGAAGAATCAGATGCTGAAGAAGATGAAAGCACAGCAAATCTTCAAGAGAATTATAACTCACTATTGGAGAAGTTGGGTGAGTACACAAGGGTGGCCAAGACTGCTGTGAGAAAAATGAAGAAGGCAGAGGAGGACTACAAAAGTCTCCTAATCCGATATAGGGAGGCCAAATGTGAGATAGAAACATTGAATGGTGAGCTGTCCGAAGCTTACACAAAAGTGAGATTTCTTGAGAATGAGGTTGTGCAAGCAAATGCTAAAATAGAGAGGGTCACCACCAAGAAGCTAGATGATGTTATCTCATCTCAAAAGAGCTTTTCAGACAAATCCGGATTGGGATATACCGGAGGAAGTAGTTCATCTGGAAATGTCACTAAAGAAGTGAAGTTTGTAAAGGCCAAAGATCCAGTTGTAGATGACCTTACTGATGAGAAGCTCAAGGTGGAGGAGAAGAAGAATGTGGTGAACCAACGGATGTTGAATCCCCGTAATCAATCTGTGGGCAGGTCTGAATCTCGTGCCAAGTCACGCCCACGACCACAAAGAGGTCCTAGAGTAACTTATGTGTGTCATTATTGCGGACTTCAAGGGCATACTCGACCAAATTGCCAAAAGCTGAGAGCAAAGAATAGTGCAACTCCTCAAAGGTCAGGAGGACCTAGAAATGATAGAAGAAATTGGGCAGGTGATCAATCTAGAGATCAGAATGGTGATCCCAGAATGATGAACGTGATGAAGATGATTGGTGCATTCACCAACTGCTTGGAAAGCTTCTCACGAAGGTTTGAAAGCCCTAACTCCCGTACCCAATCCTATAAGGAAATCACCCCAAACGCAAGTGATGTGAGGGTGAAAAAGGGTACTCATGCATAAGCATTACAACATGTCCATGCAGTAATACTTCCTATGCTTTGTGACGATGTTTGTTTGTTTGATTGCTGTTTTTGCTGTTGGTTGTTTGCTTGTCTTCTTGTGCATATTTTTAATTTTGTTCTATCAATCTTTTTGCTTTTAGTGTCAAAAATCCAAAAATCACATAAAAATTAGAAAATCAAAAAGCTTGATTGACTTTGTTGAGCTTTTGTCTCAAAGCTTGTTTTGTCTTGTACTTTTGTGCTAATGGCTTTGTGCATTTTCGAGCATTGCTTGTTTTCATGCACTCATATCTCTGTGGGAGAAATCTTGAAATCTAAGTGATTGTTGTAAATAGATCTTCAAACTTGTCATGAATGATTAGTGAATGGTTTTGTTGATCTTGAGACATGCATAGACTTGTGTCTATATATCTTCCCACTCTTTATTTTTGTTTTGCTAAAAAGAGCTCACCAAATGTAAATCTCCAAATGAAAAGAGATATTGAGCTGCAAAAGCCTGTCGCACATTCTAGTATTCGACTAGGAAAAAGGGTAAGCGACTTTATATTAAAGAAAATGTTTATTCAAAAAGCCAAAGGCTTGTTCATTAAAGTGAAATGTCAAATATCACTCTCACAATGAGAGGTGATTGCCTCAAAAGATCAAAAAGATCAAATGTTATGATTAAAAGTGGAGTCAAATGTAAAGCTCCAAGTTATGTTATCAAGTTTTGTGGGAGGTCATATATACATATTTCTATAATTGAGATGGGTCACATGATCTAGTGCTAATTGTGTATGTCTTGGTTGAATTGATCATTGAAATTTCACATTAGACTAAGGACTATCTCATTGTTGATATCCACACACAACACACAAGTTTATATTCAATAAATGCCATATTCATTTGTGTGATTGTACTTGATGAAATGTGTTTTCACATGCTCAATCTTTGTTAATTCAAGTACAAAAAGATTTTTGAGTGTTTTAGGTGTTTTTGGAAAGTATTTTGTTTGAAAAATCTGAAAATTTCAAAAATCCAGTTTTGCCCTGTTTTGGCGGCTCAGTCGCGGGTATGTCAAGTAGCGAGCCTCAGTCGCGTCTTCACGGGTCATTTTTGGCGACTTGTTCGCGAGTGGAAGGTCCAGTCGCGAGGGTTACTCAGAGATTTTCGCGGCTAAGCTCGCGACTCACTCGCGGGTAGACCTTCCAGTCGCGAAAAACACTTAGAAAATTTTTTTCAAATTTTTGTCCTTGAGTGTTTTGGCGGCTTGAACTGGCGACTGTGTGGCGACTTAATCAAGTCGCGAAAAACGCGTGTTTGGCAGAAATAGGAGCAGTTTTTAAATCTTTTTCAGTTTTCCCTCGAACATTTGTGACTGTTCATCTTCTCTCTAAACTATCTCCTTTCCAAACACTCCGTGAATCCATTTTCAAACCTCATTGGTGCTTCATTTCTTATCCAAATCATCAAGAAAAGGTATGGGTTTTGCTTTCTCAATCTCATTTTCCCTTTTCCTGGATATTTTTGTTACCGTTTGGATTGATATTGTGTTCGAAATATTTCTCTCTTTGTGTAATGGGTATGGCGTGTTATGTTTGCTATTGTTCTCATCTGTTTTCATGTTGAGCGGTCACAATGTGCTTTTTCATTGTTCTGATATTTGCCTGTTGTTGAGTCTGAAAATCTTTTATTAAATGGGTTTGGAGTTTATTTGACTTGCTCATTTCACTTGCTTGAGTGTTGATGTTGGATTTCGGTATTGGGTTACTGAGTTTTTATGATAACATAATGTGTGTCTCTCAACCATGTGCTCTAGTTTGGATGCTTTGTTACTTCATTTTGAAATATTTTCCCATGTTCATATCTCTTGTGGAGTGTTTTATGATATCTGTTCTTAATGTTCGAATGCTGTATTTTTTTTTGCATATCATGGTCATGGTAACCTGTCTCATTGACAGTTTTGTTAGTGTTTTGTCTTTCTATGCCTTTGTGCACTTTCACCATTTTGCTGCACCTGTCATTTTGTGCTCCTTTGTATTGTTGGAAGTTTGGTTGGGTCTGCACTATCTTCAGTTTGTTTTTATGTATTGAAATTTTTTTTCTTCTATTGGCACTGAATCATGTTGACATTTATCTTGTGTGGTACTGTTGTTGGTTCTTTGCTGTGGGCCTGTTCTCTTGCAGATGTCTCGTCGATCTTCCAGGGGTAAAGACATTGTTGCTGACGATCCAGCAACACCAGTTGCTAAAAGGACTCGACTATCATCACAGGCATCTCAAGACCCCAATGAGGATAGGTTCAGAACTCCGCTTACCTCACACGTCTACTCAAACATTTTTGACAAGTCAACTACTATAGTGGAACGGGTGGTGGAGTTTAACACCTTAGGGACAACCTTTATCCCTCGAATCTTTGAGAAACGAGATTGGGCAAACTTGTTCGGGAACTTTGATGATCCAATGGATGAGCTGGTTAAAGAATGCTTCTCCAATGCAACTGATCTTGGAGTTCAACTCATTTTTTGGGTCAGAGGAACAGAGTTTAGCGTTTCCCCAGACTCCATCGCAGATCTTCTCGACATCACCAGACCTCAGAATGTGAATCTAACTCCTTACGATGAACGAACTCCAGAAGTTGAAGAAATTCTACAAATCCTAGGATCCGATCATGAAGTATCCAGTGCAGGAACATCCATCAGCACCGCAAAGTTTGCACCAGAGCTGACCACACTGAAGTTGATCATGTTCACCAATCTCTACCCACTGTCCAACACTACATTCATCAATCTTGGGAGAGCTCTATTCCTTTGTGACCTTATTACAGGAGCCCCCATTGATATATGTGCTCACATCTACTACACCTTGAGGAAGACCGCGTGTTGAACTGTAGCTCGAGGAATTATTCCATTTTGCAGTCTCATCATGAAGCTCATTCTTCATGAAGGCATTATTCCTCCTGCAGATGGAAAAATGTTGACCCGTCAACGTCCTATTTCCTTGTTCACTCTTCAAGCTAGCAGAAGTCACTCCTCTAAATCACCAAGGAGTGCTCACATCTCTCCGGTTACTCCATCTGCCCCTGAATCAGAGACACCTGCACATACCACATCTACTTCGCGTGCTGTTCCTGAAGCTTCACCGGCTAGTATTCCGCAAGCACAGACTGTTCCTCATACTGATAGAGTCGGCAGTGTACTTGAGCATATTCAGAAACACATTGATGAGCTTGTGGCACTTCTCTACTCCACAAACAACCATGTCCAAATGCGTCTCGAGACTATGGAGAATCAGCTAGATGCTATTCAACAAAAGTTGGACGAGAGCCTTTAGCTATTCGTGACAAAAAGGGGGAGAGCATTCAGTAAGGGGGAGAAAGTTTCAAAGGGAAGTGTGCATACACACATACTTTTGTTTTTTAGTCTTATCCTCTAAACTTATAGGTTTAGGTTTATGTTTGTTGGACTATTTAATGTTTATATGGGTTTGATACACTGTGTTTTGGTGTATAGTTGTTTCTAACTCTTAACCTATACTCTTGGTTTAAACTTTAATTTATTTTGATGATGTTATTCAGGATGTTTTGTGTTTTGTACCCATGTGCTTTTGTAAGCTTTTAGGGTTAATGTTTTGTGCATAGTTTGTAGGCTTTATGGTATGTACCTTGCTTTATGCAACCTTTATGCTATGTTGAAATCAGTACTTTAATCTAAATGTCTTGCATTTTGATTTATGTACTGTCACTCTTGTGCCCTTGTAGGATTGTTCCTAGATGCATATACCTTGTGTACTATGCATTGGTTGAGTGTTGAACATACAAGTGTCTTGCCTTGTGCTTGTTAACTTGTATGTCCTTGTGTTCATTCCAAGTGTGAATGAGCACTGTGATCACTACCTTGTGGTGTTCACTTGGTTGATCAAGCCATGGTTTGTTTCTTAACTCCATCTTTGCTTGATCACATATTGCCTGTTTCATATGCATTTTACGATTTTCTGCTTAACAATGATCAATGTATATTGTTGTGTTTCAGGAGTCTTATGTTCATATGATTCAAGTGCTTCACAACTTCTAGAGTTAGGTGTGAGTGAGTTTTGTTCAACTGTTCCCAACTCACATGTTAAGTCTAGAGTCTGTTTTAGGGTTTTGTCACGGAATAGCCAAAGGGGGAGATTGTAAGGTTGAATTTATTCAACCATCTAATTGGCTTTATTCCGTGCCAAATTTGCTTGTAATTCAGCATTTAGTAACCCTGTATTTAGGTGGGTTTGATGTAAGGGTAGTGAGTGAGATAGAGTGAAGATTGCTCAAGAGTGTGCAAGAAAACAGAGACTCGCGGCTGGGACTTGCAGGTGACTCGCGGCTGCAAGCCGCCAGACGCAGCACACGTGCCAAGCATGCTGGAAGGTGAACAGTCATGCAAGCTGGAGCACTACAGGACAAAACAGGACAACTGGTCATACGGTTATCTCGCGACTGGATCTCGCGACTTAGTCAAGCCGCGAGGTCAAGTCGCGAGCCACCCCTGTTTTGTAAAACCTGACGTTTCACATTCCTCTCCCACTCCAGTATAAATACCCCTTTTACCCACGATTGTGAGAGAGCTTCCAGAGAGAATTTTGAGAGAGAAACCCTAAAGAAAAACCAGATTGATTCACCCACAATCTATACATTAGAGTCTCTTCAAATTCCTCAACTCTCTTCCTCTCCATTGTCAAATCCTTGAGAGGCATTATACCAAACCTGATTCTCAGCATTATCATTACTGTGAGAGAGCTGTTTGGATTTTGGGAAGCAGTTAGGAAGGAACCAATCTTCATTGGTTGATGCTACGGTCTAGTAGCGGAATCCGGAAGCTAAAAGAAAAAGGTTCGGCGCAACCTCGTTGGAGCAAGAAGCTTGGAGGGTTAGGTGCACTGGGTAGATTAGGCTTGGAGGGTTTATTGCTGTCCATGTATCCCAACTGTATTTTCTAGTGGATTGTTTACCGCTTGGAGGGCGGCGGAGAGGTTTTACGCCGAGGGCTTCGGTTTCCTCTTCGATAACACATCGCGTGTTGTCTTTGTGTTTGCATCTTCCTTCCTCTCTATCTTTGCCTTTTTATTATCTGCTGTGGATTGTATTTTGTTTTGGCTTAGATAGTTTTTAACCAATTCCATATTATAGCTTATGTTAAGTTTCCGCACACTTGTTGTTTGACATATTGCTTGAA
Organism: Quercus lobata; assembly: GCF_001633185.2. Lineage (NCBI taxonomy): Eukaryota > Viridiplantae > Streptophyta > Magnoliopsida > Fagales > Fagaceae > Quercus > Quercus lobata. The sequence goes on from NC_044904.1 coordinate 30,166,420, forward strand.
TTGGTTAAGTTGTAATTTGGGGGTCTAAACGTTCAAGGGTGTTTATACACGTTTTTGAACTTTCAATAAGCAAAAATCAGATCCAAGTGTTACTTGAGTCCATCCAGCAATCTCATGGCACTATTCCAAGCCACCTATTGCTGTATCTTCACATTACACAATCTACCCAGCTACTGCAAAGGTCTGAAAAGTTACTGCATCAGTAAAAGCCTTGCACCACTGGGAAGCAAGATGAGTACTCCATAGTCCTTGTTACTTCTGATCATAACCTAGCAAATGGTGAAAAATGCAAGAAGCCAATGGCCAACAACTTGACAAGAATCCACCTACCGCTGGGAAAGATGAAGTAGTCTTCAAACTATCTAAGTCCAACAAAGAATCATCTACCAACATTGTCAAGTGGCACCCTTGATTCTTACTTAAGGGCAACAAGAGGTTCAGCTGAACTTACTTCCTAAACACAAGGTGAAAGCTGCCACCATACTATTCTATTGCTGGATCCAGACCACTACTATTGTAAGGTTGAATTTATTCAACCATCTAATTGGCTTTATTCCGTGCCAAATTTGCTTGTAATTCAGCATTTAGTAACCCTGTATTTAGGTGGGTTTGATGTAAGGGTAGTGAGTGAGATAGAGTGAAGTTTGCTCAAGAGTGTGCAAGAAAACAGAGTGTCGCGGCTGGGTCTCGCGGGTGACTCGCGGCTTCAAGCCGCCAGAAGCAACCTCACGTGCCAAGCATGCTGGAAGGTGAACAGTCTGCTAGCTGGAGCACTACAGGATAAAACAGGACAACTGGCCATACGGTTATCTCGCGACTGGATCTCGCGACTTAGTCAAGCCGCGAGGTCAAGCCGCGAGCCACCCCTGTTTTGTAGAATTCTGACGTTTCACATTCCTCTCCACTCAAGTATAAATACCCCTATTACCCACGATTGAAAGAGAGCTTCCAGAGAGAATTTTGAGAGAGAAACCCTAAAGAAAAACCAGATTGTTTCACCCACAATCTCTACCTTAGAATCTCTTCAAATTCCTCAACTCTCTTCCTCTCCATTGTCAAATCCTTGAGAGGCTTTATACCAAACCAGGTTCTCATCATCATCATCATTGTGAGACTGCTGTTTGGATTTCTGGGAAGCAGTTAGGAAGGAACCAATCTTCATTGGTTGATGCTACGGTCTAGTAGCGGAATCCGGGAAGTTAGAAAAGAAAAAGGTTCGGCGTAACCTCGTTGGAGCAAGAAGCTTGGAGGGCTTAGGTGCACTGGGTAGATTAGGCTTGGAGGGTCTATTGCTGTCCTTGTATCCCAACTATATTTTCTAGTGGATTGATTACCGCTTGGAGGGCGGCGGAGAGGTTTTTCGCCGAGGACTTCGGTTTCCTCTTCGATAACACATCGCGTGTTGTCTTTGTGCTTGCATCTTCCTTCCTCTATCTTTGCCTTTAAATTATCTGCTGTGGATTTTATTTTGTTATGGCTTAGATAGTATTTAATCAATTTCGTATGATAGCATATGTTAAGTTTCCGCACACTAGTTGTTTGACATATTGCTTGAATTGATTAAGTTGTTATTTGGGGGTCTAAACGTTCAAAGGTGTTTTTACACGTTTTTGAACTTTCAGCTATCAATCTGGTATTTCCTATCTTACCTCTGGGACTCGTGCCAGCCATACTTTCCTAGAAGCTGCCAATACTATTTCCTTCATAGAAAGATCAAATATTTTCAATCATTATCATCTACTCAACAGTCATTACATTCAGTAAATCACAAAGTCATCCGGAATGATGAAGCACTTATTTAAATAAAGAAAAGATTATTCCAGCAGCAAACTAACACACACCCAGTAGATTGCCCGGGCAGACAAAACAAATCCCAACTACTCATATTCAGAACTCCAGCAAATCCATCAGTCTATACAGATGCCTCCAGTAGGCAAACTTACTAATCTAACATGCTCAACCAAGCAATCATCATACAAGATCATTATCACAAGTACCTACATTATTTCAAGCAGCAAAGTGCCAATTTCACTACTGAATTTGTCAAAGTATTCCTCACTTGCTAATATATGCTTATCCAAGGCCTCTCTACACTTGGGGGCTTGGTTTTATCAATCCAAAGGTTCCATCTCTGGGGGCTACAATTGGACATTTATCACAACAAAGTACAACAATATCACTAAAGGCATTTCCACTATACATGTCTATTGGTCCAACGGTGGCCAACTTCTTTCATGAACATATTGCTCATCAATTTGGCACTCTCACAAAATTACAAGCAACAAATGTAGCTCTATTCATTGGAGTACTATTATATCAAGCCATGGCAATCCCACGCACCCTCTTCAAAGCCGTGGAAGTCCCACGCACCCTCTTCAAAGCCGTGGTAGTCCCACGTACTACACTATTGGAATCATAGCGATCTTATGCATCACACTACTAGGATCTTTGCAAATGTCATCTTACACTTGGGGGCTTGGTCTTTCACTATCTATTTGAGAAGACTACATATAGATCTATATGAAGACCAGCCACTCCACCAATTAAATCAAAGCTACTACTCTAGCTATGGAACTTTCTGCTACATTAAATCTGCACATGCCCAGCAGCACCTATTTTGTTACCCCAGCTGTACTATCAGATTCAGCAATATGATCATCACTTATGGCTCTATCAATACAATCGTGATCATGTAGCCAATCCTATAAGTGGCCATTCAATCTTTATGCTTCCTAAAGCAACTCTTCCAACAAGGATGAAATCTCAATGGAAAGCTCATATTATCTTGGCTATCTCTATCAAATTTCTCCAGACTTTCAGCAGCAACAACTTCAATGCTTCAACTCCACTGGATCAAGAGCAGTATCCTCCCCAGCCATAGCATCAAAAGTTTTGCTCAAAATATTTCTAAATGGACCAACCACAATCACAACCACAAGAATGAAGTCAGCATCAAAAGTTCTGCTCAAAATATTTCTAAACGAACCAACCACAATCACAACCACAAGAATGAAGTCAGCTCTGAATGCGTCGACTTCAACAAACTCAATCCTGACCAGCTGCAACATCACCTCGCTACCCTCAATCCAGCGGCACCAAGCCCAGCTGCAATCTTGACCAGCTGCAAATTGCCTTGCTACCCTCAACCCAGCAACACCAAATCTAGCTGCAACATTACCTTGCTGCCTTAAATCCAGCAGTATCATCTCCAGCAGTCAACAATCTCAAGCCGCCTTATCTACATAGGTCTTCAAGCAAACCCATTACTCGTGCATGCCCTTGCAGTACAAGCCCATGCACTCGGGGGGCTAAATGTTAAGGACTGTTTTTTCGGCCCACGTGACATTACTTCATTGGCACCCCATGCCACATCAACATATTATTGGTTTTTTGGGTAAATCTATTTAAAGTCCAAAAGAAGCTCATATGTCATTCAACTACACGGATTGGGCTCACATGGCCCGCAAGATCCTTACATCAAGAGACAGATTCATGGTCCACATTTCCTCTTCATCAATTGGGATCATAAACCCATGACATTATCAACATCAACATATGGATTGGGCTTAAGCAATGAATCAAAGCTCACGGCCCATATTACCTCTCTTACACTCATGGCAAGCGTCTTCTTTAACAAGAGCCCATATTTACACAAAATGACAACAAAACCCGAGGTACGTCATCTCATCTTCGGCTTATGACCCAAGCTCATAAGTCTCTTTGGGGAAACTTTGGGAGTCGGGGTTTGGAGGGCCAAGAGGTATGTTTAGTAAAGCTTCAGCAGTTTAAAGTTGATAAAAGAAACATGTTGTTTGGCGTGTCTTCTCCAACTCCCTAAACTCTAACGAGTCCATGTGTAGCAGGTAACATATGGTAAGCATCTCTTATCACGTAATACTTAAAATGATAGAATTCCCCATTGCTTTTTTTCTAAAGCTTAATATTCATCATATGACAAATATTTAATATCTCCAGTCATCTAACTGCTGGGTAACTGCTCATTCAATCCCCAGCTGTTGCTATGCAAATTTAGAAACTTCATCATATTATTCTACATAAATCTCATTACTTCTTTCAGCTAAAATCCAACTCAAACACATGGCCTAATCTAATTGGCTATCTTTTATCTCCAATTATATACAAAATATTCATGATATCTTTTATACCTAGCTATTGTCTGCCACAATTAGATCATATATGTCTCTGCCAGCTGCCAGATCAGAGCATTAAATACTCTTCTTGCTCACCAAGATTATGTCACAACACAATGAGGCCTTGACCAAATCTCCAAAGCTTCATTAACCTTCAACCTATCCTTCTATTACTTGCTAGAAATGTGTTGTAATGGAACCTTGGACCAAAAACACAAACACCCAAAAAGGAAATATTTCCAGCTGAACCCCAGCAATGCATTCAGCACTTGACACCTGGCTGGAAGTGATATCATCAGCCATTTAATGCTGAAATCCCAGCAACCAGTTATTATACCCAAAATAGCAAGATACCCTTCAAAGAGATCTTACCATTTTTTTAGCCAAATCCATCCAATAAATGCTAAAATCCCAACGACCAGCTATTATACCCAAAATAGCAAGATACCCTTCAAAGAGATCTTACCATTTTTCAACCAAATCCATCCAATAAATGTTGAATGTCCACTCCAGCAGTCTGAAATCACCCATCTGACCACATTGGCTTCTGCCCAAAGCAAACAGCTTTTCCTGATAGCTGGGACAGCTTTTTCATGATAGCTGTCACAGTTTTTCCTGATAGCTGGAACAAACTTTTTCAGAATAGTTGTGACAGCTGACCCAGCAGCCTAAACATTACTGATTTTTTCACATTTGGCTAAAACCAAAACCAACTATTGAAACTGCCTTTCTCTTGCTAAAATACCTTCATTTTCTGTTACTTTTTCCCCAGCAACTCTTACCCAAAATAGCAAGAATATTTTAAAGCTAAACATACCATTTTTGGCCAAATCTTAAGATGGATTCTCTGAAGATTTATTGCTATTTGGGATAGATTTTGGCTGATATTCTTTACTAAAATACCCCTTTAAACTCAGCTTTAAAGGGGACCCTTATCAACACCTCAAAGGGGGACACCAATGGAGGGAAACAACCCTCTCATAAACTTCTCTCTCCCTCTAATTATCTTCTGAAGCTCTTAATGAAGTACTGAGCTTCCGAGTTTTTAGTTTCCAGATTAGGAACTAAACTCTTCAACCCTTAGCTCATAAATGCCTTCATAAACTCTCATACATCCTCCAACAGTAAATCCTAGTAGCTTTACTAAACACACTACAACATCGTTATTCTCTTATACTCATTCTCTCACTCTCCACATCCAGAAAATATGTCTATCTTATTGCTCCTATCTCCAAATATCTAAACACATCTCCATACTCTTCTCTTACAAAATTTTTCCTCTTGGAAAGCAATCTCTACAACTTCTCCAGCAGTTATAATCTCACATTTTTACTATCTTTAAACCTCCATATCTCTCATACTTCCATATATCATACATATCACAAATACTATATCCCACAAAACATCTATATCTTTTACTATCTCTACACTTCTCAAGAGATATCAAACACTTATATTAAAAGCCCTTCTCATGAAAGGCATGAACTTCTATTACCAAAACCCTTCTCCTAGAAGGCACCAAGATCTCATATCAAAGCTCTTCCCTTAGAAGGCACAACTATTTCTTACAAAAGCCCTTCTCTTAGAAGGCATAACTACTTCTTACATAAAGCCCTTCTCTTAGAAGGCACAAATACTCCATGCAAAAGCCCTTCTCATGGAAGGCAACACTATTCATAACTTCACAACAACTAAAAGAGCATTCTCAAGGGGAATTCAAGTGCATGATAAGGGGGGCAAGCTTAACCAGCCCCTACACACAGCTAGACATACTCTCTCTCCCTCCAGTTGCAACCATTTTTCCCCTTCAATCTTGAAGTTATCATGGCAAACTGTCTCTCTACCACTGGGGTCATTCTGTTGGAATCCCATCAGCTCACAGAAGCTGTACAGCTGGGCTGCAACCATCAAAGATAAGTGACCTTGCTTCCTTATCTTTAAATTTACATTATTAAGTATATGATTACTTCACATTTAAATACATATTACTTTATTCCAACTGTTATTACAACTATTAACCAAGGCTTAAATTCATTTAAATGCATGATAAACTAGCCTTTATCGCTGGCATTCTGTTAAAATCCTATCAGCTCATTGATGCTACACAGCTGGGCTATAAACCATACAAAGATAAGTGACTTTGTTTCCATATCTTTAAATTTACATCATTGAGTATATGATTACTTTACCTTTAAATAAATACTACTTTATTTCGACTACTACTACAAACTACTAATCAAAGCTATTATATCAAACGCATATTACATATTTATTTGACCATTATCGCGATTCTTAAACTTTGGCTTTAATGATTTTATAGGCTTAAAAAATACGCTGGTAGCCGTTGGACCACATGGCCCAATGTTGAGTTCCGTATGCAACTCCCCAAAAAGAACCCGAGCCTAGTAAGGTCATCCCTCCAACGGACCACACGTGGCTGGGCATCCGAAAAAGGCCCCTGAACAACTGTCTATAGATCTCAACTTTCAAAAGATCCATTTAAACTAGGTCACATTTAGAAGCAAAATTCATATTTAGGGGTGTGTATGGGTTGGGTCAGTTAGCTTTGAGTTATTTTTTAACCCAATCCATTGTAGGTCTAAAAACCAACCCAACCTCACCGTTAAGGAACCAATTGGGTTGGAATCATTTTGTTAGACATAATAATAATAAAAAATTGGCTTATAATAAATTATTAAAGCTTATTATTTAATAAATTATTACAACTTAAAAAAATTAGTTATAATATTCCAAGTTGATCAAAACTAACTCTTAAAATATTAAAACAAATCAAAATAACAAATTTAAACTAAGTAACAAATCTAAAATAAATAACACTAACAAATTATAAATACATATATCTTTCATATTATAATATTTTTTTTAATTACTCTTTTCCCCCTCTTTGATATAAAATAGAAACTCTAACCTATTTGATATCTTAGAGCACTCACATCAATAGGTGTATAATAAAAAATGTGTAAAATTTATACAATTTTGCCTAATAATAACACACACCAATCTGTGCATAATTATGTAAATTTATAGGTTTGCTACATTAACCGTGTAAATTTATATGGACACTATTCATTTTGCATTTAGTTTTTATTCTTTTTTTACATATGTCGAAGATAAAAGACGAGAGTAGATGGTGGTTGTTGTGTGCAAAGAAAGAGATATAATTTAAAAAAATAAAGAAAAATTAAATTTTAATGAAATGTAGTGTAAATAGATAATTTGATGTGTGGTGTTTTGAAATGTGAGCATGTAAGATAGGAAAAAAAAAAAAAAAAAAAAGGTTCTTATGCTAAAATAGACATGAATTCTTGCATGTGCTAATGTGAATGATCTTACTAACTAAATCTCATTTGGTTTAATAATTTGTGTATAGTGGTGTTACTACTTAGAATTTTTAGAAGATGATAGGGGACAACAAATAGTTGTATTACTGCTACTATTTATTATGTTTCTCAATTGAGTTTGATAAAACTATTTGATATCTTACTATTTAAATATCATTTGGTCTGATTATTTGTGTTGATTTGATAATTTGTGTATGGTTCTATGCTTAGAAATTTTTAAAAGATGACAGGAGTAGCCAACCGTGGAGCCATGTAACCGTGTAAATTTACATGGACACTATTGATCATTTTGCATTTAGTTTTTTATCCTTTCTTTACATATCTCGAAGATAAAGGATGAGAGTGGATGGTGGTTGTTGTGTACAAAGAAAGAGATATAATTAAAAAAAAAAAAAATTAAATTTTAATGAAATGTAGTGTAAAATAGATAATTTGATGTGTGGTGTTTTGAAATGTGAGCATGAAAGATAGGGAAAAAAAAAGTTCTTATGCTAAAATAGACATGATTTTTTGCATGTGCTAATGTGAATGCTCTTACTAACTAAATCTCATTTGGTTTAATAATTTGTGTATAATGGTGTTACTACTTAGAATTTTTAGAAGATGATAGGGGACAACAAATAGTTGTATTACTGCTGCTATTTTCTTATGTTTCTCAATTGAGTTTGATAAAACTATTTGATATCTTACTATTTAAATATCATTTGGTTTGATTATTTGTGTTGATTTGATAATTTGTGTATAGTTCTATGCTTAGAAATTTTTAAAAGATGATAGGAGTAGCCAGCCACGGAGCCATGAAATTTTTCCAAGGGGGCCAAGTTGAATATTATAAAATTCATTAGTATTAATAAAAAAAAAAATTATTTCATAACTTAAATTTAATTCAACAAAATTATACCTTATATTCTTTCATTGTACTAAAATCATTTATAATTGATTATAAAATTTCAAATAGTGTATAAAACACCCTTGAACGTTTAGACCCCTAATTACAAAATAACCAATTCAAGCTTTATGACAAACAACTAGTGTGTAGAAAATGAACACAAACTATAAACAGAATTGGTAAACAATCTAAGCCAATTAATATCACATCCACAGCAGAAAATAAAAGGCAAAGATTAAGGGAAGAGAGATGCAAACACAAGGGCAACACAACGATGTGTTATTGAAGAGGAAACCGAAGCCCTCGGCGTAAAACCTCTCCGCCACCCTCCAAGCGGTAAGTAATCCACTAGAAAATGTAGTTGAGATACATGAACAGCAATAGACCCTCCAAGCCTAATCTACCCAGTGCACCTAAGTCCTCCAAGCTTCTTGCTCCAACAAGGTTGCGCCGAACCTATTTCTTTTCTAGCTTCCTGGATTCCGCTACTTGACCATAGCATCAACCAATGTGAAATTGGTTCCTTCCTAACTACTTCCTAGAACACCAAATAGCCCTCTCACAGTAATGGATATGGTGAGAAAAAGTTTTGGTAAAAGGCCTCTCAAGGATTTAACAATGGAGAGGAAGAGAGTAGAGGAATTTGAAGAGTCTCTTATATGAAGATTGTGGATGAATCAATCTTGTTTTACTCTAGGGTTTCTCTCTCAAAATTCTCTCTGGAAGCTCTCTTTCTTTCATGGGTATGAGGGGTATTTATACTAGGGTGAGAATGGAATGTGAAGAGTCAGGTTTTTCAAAACAGGGCTAGCTCGCGGCTTGGCCTCGCGACTCGACTGAGTCACGAGATCCAGCCGAGAGATAACTGAATGACGCTTCAACTTATCCTGTAGTGCTCTAGCTAGCATGACGCTTTAACTTCTGGCATGCCTGGCACATATGTAGCTTCTGGGGGCTTGTAGCCGCGAGTCACCCATGAAATCCAGTCGCGAGTCTCTGTTTTTCATGCACACTCTTGAGCATTTTTTCACACTATCTCACTCACTACCCTTACAAGAATCCCACCTAAATACAGGGTTACTAAATGTTGAAATACAAGCAAATTTGGCACGAAATAAAGCTAACAAGATGGCTGATTAAATTCAACCTTACATTCTCCCCCTTTGGCTATTCCATGACAAAACCCTAAAACAGACTCTAGACTTAACATGTGAGTGGGACAGTTGAAATCAAAACTCACTCACACCATCTAGAAGCTGTGAAAGCACTTGAATCATATGAAATGAATCTCCTAAACATAA